>NC_056737.1:550022406-550219906 GCF_019279795.1 Protopterus annectens
GGGATGATCACCAGTCCACGGTACAGTAACGGGATATGCGTGTCATATCCATAGGATATGAGTGCGGAGATACGCGCCGCCGCGGCGCGCCAACGTAGGTATTGTGTTCAACCGTCGGTGCGAAGCGGCAAGCATACCAGTGAAGTGTACGACATTATGAGGAACGTACCTCATTTGGGGTGTAAAACAGTTCATGTTCCTCGCAGTTCCTCAAAGTTCCACATTGAAAATGTCTGTCAAACATCCATTGTTAGGAATGTATATAAATGACATCCTGGTAAATAGAATTTAATCATAGTAATTCATTAAAGGTTCTTCACTGTAAGTAAATCAGCATATTATAATCATCCTATGACCTACCTAGCTGAAGTTGTCACTATGCCATTACTATGTGTTCCACATTATGCCCATTTGTTTCACATTACTAATGTGTGTGTCCCTCAGTTTGGAAATAGAAGGTTGAGAGCCATGGCGGCAATATGTGTATGTGTGATGTGTGTGCCACTGTGAAATGTGTATGTAGATGACATGTCACAGGCGGAGTGTAATAACATGCGTAGGCATACAGTACAGGAACCATAGGCGTATGTACAGCAGTACCCACAAAGTAGTACTGACATCTCCTCAGTGGCTATGCACGTGGCGACGTAAAACGATGCAAAGCGGAAATGTCCCAGAATGTACCACAGGGACATAGCCAACAGGAGATGCAAAGGACGCATGTACAAACCATGACCGTATGTATGGCGGCCATAAGGTAGACTCAACACGATCCGTCGGCAACGTTACACAGCATCAGGCATGTATGGCGAAAATACGAATGTGCTATCCCGGCACCGATCGTGAACACTTACGGTCCCGTAAATACCGCTGTGTGTTCCACGACCGTTAAGTAAGCAAGTGGCACACGAATAGGAGGCTACCGGTAGCATACAGGCCGTCCCAAGTATAGGACCACAATCACCGTAACTATCAGTGACAAAATGCCAATGGATAGTAGGCACGGACGAACATCCGCAGATATATAACCGATGTGAAGGAGGAATACGTGCAGGAAGCACACATGCAGGCGATACCGACACCACACGACATCAACAAAACAAACATTCCCGGAACAACAGACAGGTAACCTGCAGCTCCCCAAGCAGGGATGGAGCACACACACAAGCATATCTTGTATGTATAAATGCAAGACTCACACCCCGTACACGCCACCCACATCAGCAGATATACCTCATCGCACATATCAAAGGGATAACAGCTAAAACCGTAGCAAAAACATACAGGCAGTCAATGACAGCGGCATACCCACAACAAGCCGCATGGGAAACAGTAGCAGCAGCTGATGCATCCGTGCATCCGTTGTGTACAGGAATATAACAGCTATGTTACACATCTGAATGCACAACGCCATCGACAGACGCCGCCAGGACACGGAGACCCACATGTCGAACAGAATTCCATACCCAACACACACAATCCACGGCTAACACCACAGCGAAATGTACCTGACACCACACATAGCGGATGCAGTCACACAAACATGATACAATACATACCATCCTCACGAAGGTATTGCAAATAACCAACGGCCACACGAGGAATGAACCATGGCCTAGTGCCGACGCGTAACGTATGAAAGGAGGGGGATCACCGGTGATATGCGCATAAGTACACACCGAGGAATAGCTATTGGCGTGATTAACCCACATGCCTCAGGTGACGACGAATATGAGGAAGACTCCCTGGATATTCAAACCGTATGTTCATACCGAACAAATACCGAATACAAAAGAAGGAGTAGCAAGCAAGTACTGACGAATACAGAACCAAAGGCCGGAAAGGTATGTCGAACCCACGACATGTACTGTTGTGTAACGCATGATACGTATGACGAATCTGTACAGTATGTGAACGGTGTGTGTAGGTAAAGATACCTGTCCATCAGGCAGAGAGTGGTGAAAGTTGGTTATGTAATGCTAAGCCACGCAGCATACCAACGACTGTGGACAACGTGTGCGCAGCAGTGGGACAACATGTACACACCCGGGATAACCCCAGGTTAGGCCTGCCACCTTTTCAAATGGCCAAAGTGGGACATTTTCGGGACACAAATCAGATGTTACAGGTGGACACATACCCATGGTCAGTACAAAGGGTAGAACTGTACTCTTTTGCCTAAATAAAAGCGTAGTCTTGTAGCAGTTTAGTTGCTTATTGTGTGTCTTGTAACATTTAGGAATTTACATACATAAATAACTATGTTATGCAACTCTTACATAAAAAATGGGACATAATTATGTCCTACAATCTCAGGACATTTGCCATTTGTAATATGTTTTGTCAGGACACAACTGCCCAAAGAGGGACTGTCCCTTGCAAAGTGGCACAGGTGGTAACCCTACCCCAGGTCTGCCATAGGGTTTCAAACACAGAACAATGCCACCACCCATGCTGATGCTGGCAGTGGATATCCAACAATGAAGTGCCACAGCAGGGGATAGGACATGTATGTATAGTGTCACAGCACACATGTGCATGGGCATATACCGTCGATGTCATACGGAATGCGCGCACGACGTGCACGTATCCCACGCAGTAGGGGTGACTATGTCAATTATGTGTAATGCAAAGCTGTCATGATGGATATGTTCAGAAATCATAGACAATATCACAGGCATAGCATGCATGATGGAGGGATGGCCTAATGTTATGTACATAAACAAGATATGTATGGCCTGCACATATGGGACAATGTAGTAGCAGAATAGTTACCCGAAATGGAGGGAACAGCAAGTAACCATGTCCAAACGTTCCGTAGCAGGTGCAATGTGTGTCACAATGATGTCCAGCAGGGCCGTGTGTAAACACGTGTGCAATGTACACAGTAGTGACACCCCCCCCATGGTAGTGTCCACTGAACGGCAGAAGTGGATGTCAACTGTTATGTCTATACAGTATGTCCGCTGTGGTGGTACCATGGGTCTGTGTCACCCTACCAGCAAGGGAGCTATCACATGACTAGTGACACAGTGTGCCCCTGTGGGATGTGCACAGGACCTATGTCCCACAGCACGGTGTGTGTCCAGTCTGTGGATGTCACACAGACGCCCGGGCTGAGCAATGTGGCATGTGTGCACACATGCAGGACTGCTCCTCCCACCCTGCCCACTGCAAACGCCATGTAGGAGTACTACATGCATCAGTACTGCGGAGAACATGGCCCATGGCAGAGTAGATTACACCCCTGTGTTAGTGGCATGCAGGTGAGTACAGATGTGTTACATGACTGTCATTTGCATATGTAAACTGTCTGAGCCGGGTATAGATCACAGCATGACTATACTGAGACATGTAACGTTGTATCCATTGTGTAAGGTACACCACACATGTGTTATTGTAACACTGCCCGCGTACATGTGTGTATGGCACAGGTACAAGGGCACCCAAGGTATCAGCTAGACATACGGTCCAGAAATGCGTGGTCCTGCACATGTGTACCCACGCCATGGTGAAATATGGCAACCACAGCACCATGTGGGGCATGTGTGTGTACATCAACCATGTACAACGTGATATGCCTGTATAGGGACAGTATCCATGTGATACACACCGCATGACTGACAGTATGCAAAGGTGATGTGTATGCACTATGTGTGATGTAACTGATGCAATGATATCTACATGATATATCTGCCACACTGACACCTGTATGGGTGTTAGCAATATGAGTAGGATGAGCTAGAATGCTGCCAGGTATGTAGATGTGGTATATGTAGGCATGGACAATACTGTGTGACAGCAGGTAGTGTACGTATGCATATACTGAGCATGAGGGGCCACATGCCTGAGGACTGTGCAATGTCACACGTCCGTGACTTGTTGTAGTTAGCATGATATGCCTGCACCACTGTGTGACCTGTACAGGAGGCACATGGCGTAACATCCCGAGACATAGGGTACGATGTGATGCTGGATGTGTACATTGGCAATAGCATAAAGTGGAATGGTGCTGAAGGGCAAAGAGTGGATCATGTCTGATGTGATACCCTCTGTACCACCCCAACCACCCATGCAATAGTATGACAGGTGGCCAGCATGGGATGTGGTGTGCTGTGGCGCACATAAGCCCAACAAGGGTGCCAGTAAAGGCATGCAGGTAGTCAATGAGTGTGTGAAGCATGTATGTCAAGATGTGGCCCAGTGCCATACTGAATGGCCCAGTCATGGGTGTAGAAATGCAGCCCCATACATGCAATGCAGTACCACCCATGTGTAGTGTGATAGATGTGGTAGTGTGGTGGTCAGGGTACACAACATACATGAATGGGCTAGCAGTCACTGCAGTGTGCTGCTGCAGAGACATGTAACAGCCAGGTTGGCGGGATACAACAACTATGGCGATTTGAGGTGACATTGGGACTGTGTTCCCGGACATAACATGTGCATGGCAGTACTATGTATGTGTCCACAGGGTTAATACAATGTCCAGCCAAGGATTGGAACCCTGTAGTGAGTGAGAGTGTGTAGTGTTGGTAGGTACCCCATTGGCAGGCACGATGCCAGCAACATCTGTGTTGGCAATGCCTGCATGACTGTGGTATGCCGCATTGAATGTGGATGTAGTCAAACAGCAGAGACATACCACCACACTGCGTGAGGGCCCACACTGCAATGTCTGGCAGTCATGTGTAGGTAGCTAGCTGTGGAGTATGTCATGCACCATGAGGACACACCATGACTGTCAAGTGACACACCACACACAGGTGAACATAACTACCGTGCAACAGCCTGCACATGTGCCCATACAGCACGTGTGCATGGAACAGGAATACCACTGTGGCGTCTGTGAAAAGGCCAGTACCACCATGTCTCTGTGTGGAATAGCATGGTCCCTACCAGTGTGTAAATGTAGCAGAAGTGCACTGTGATCAGTGTTGGTATAGGCACATAGACTGTCCATCGTACGGGGTGCCATGCCATCAACTACCTCTGTCAGTGGATGTCAGTAATACCGGCTGTAGAGTATATGTACCATGCATGCTGCTATGGTTGTGTGTTTAGGGTGTGGCTAGCAGGGATGAGAAGCATGGATGTTCAGCAAACAGAGGGGGGATGTGTGTAGGCCTAGCACACAGACACATGGAGGTTTGGTGCATGCCGAGGGTAGTGTAGGTATGGTATGTGTCGTGTAATGTGTCACCCAGCTATGCGTACTGCATGGCCAAGCATGTGTGGGTACATGGGAGTCCATACTAGGGAAGGGCGTGTTGCTGTCAATACATAGCAGTAGCAACTGTCCTAGGTGCAATGTACAGTATGCCAACACGACTGGCATGCAACCTGTGGTGTACAGTGTATTCACTGTCGCGTGTCACAATGTGCGTAGCGGTCACGAACATGGGTATCTGAACATGGATTACCTATGATGCAATGTGTCTTGGGAATATACAGTATGTGTGTAAATCACTGCGTGGTGTGGGAACCACCCACCCGTGTGTGTTGCAGTCCAGGTATGTGCCTGGGAGGTATGATCTGTGTACAATCTGGACTGGCAGGTGTGCCATGTAGGGCATGGAGGCAGGTCCCAGGCACTGCAGATAAATGACATGTGTGCTGTACTGTGTGTGCAGTGCCTGTGTGCAGCACAGTGGAGGGTGTAAGCATTGTCACACATCACTGCATGCTCTGCCTACCTGTGACAGCCCTGCCGGAGACAGACATGTGACACCGCTGCACAGGCAGCATAGCATGTGAAGATGTACATGTGGGCTGCACACCTTAGGCAGATGTCCACAGGTCAAGTGTGCCACGGTAGTGTGGTTGAACACGACTATCAGACTGGACAAACACCACATGCCTGCATAACTACAGTATGACCATAGTCAACAGTCCCAGTGACAGAGTAGGCCAATGTACACTATCCCTGCATGCAGACCACTGGCTACTGGACACCTGGCTAGACACACACCTGGAGGGTTAATTCACCATTGAGCCATCACGTGTCCCAGTCCATGTGGGCCGTACAATGTCATCACAGGGTGGTCACAATAGCAGGTGGCAAGGCAGACACGGTGTACCAGATGATGTGTCATGTGTGCATATGTCGACTAGCACAGCCGTTCACATGTCTGCAACATACTGGTGCACGATGTATACTGTTACATGATGAATGGAACTGCACTGTCATCCACTACAGGGCCATCTGACACAGGTGTGTTGTGACTGATGTAACCCATGTTTGCACAGGATACACACTGCTGTTGTAGGCAGCCATGCTGGTGGCTACCAGTGATATATGCAGTGGTCATACAGACATACTGTACACAGTGTTCATGCAGGAATGTCCATTGTCGTGGACGATGTGCTGCTATGTGAATGTAGGTGTGTGTTGTGAATGTTACACATCCAGAAGACACCATCTGGTGCAGTCATGGTTGTCAACACCAGTACACACATCCACAGCAGTCAGAACCCAGTCCTGACAATGTGTGTCAGTCACCCTCGTACTGTGTGACATATGTGCACATGGCGGAACACCTCCCACTGTCATCTAAGCTGGCTACATGATGGCTGGAATGTGCTGTAGAAATGTACAATGCTGGTAGCCCAATGAAGTACCTGGAATCAGACACAGTACGCTATGTCAGCCATGTAAACCATGCACAACAATGACCGCCCAACAGACACAAACAATGCATTGACACATGGAACATGTGCACATGACAACCCCCAATGAGGTATGTTGCACATATTGATGTACAATTGTCATCTATGGCCATAGCATGGATGCAGACACACATACTCCACAGGTAGTACCATGTGATGTAGGTAGGGGGGCATTGCTCATGTACATGTCACAGTAGCTGTACACACACATGTCCTGCATAGCCGTCATGTAGGGGTAGCTGTGGTATGTGACTACAGGACATGCCCGTACAAATGACCATGTCCCACAGGAGATGTGTTATGTGTGTACCACATGTGACGTGCTGACAACAAGCTGCGATGTGTACGGCTGCCGGTGTACCTGTGTGACATTGTCTGTGATGGGTGCAAAGGCATATAGTATCGTATTGCATGCACACAAGCCCCACATAGGTCCATAGCCTGTACATACAAGACAAGGAGTGTGTGGGATGATAGCAACCCACAGGAGGAGATGGGTATGGCCGGCAGGCCACAACCACATGTGTGTGTACGGTGTTCACGTCCACCACACATGACCATCTGAGAGGCTAGTGTTACAGCTGTACAGGGTTGCATGCATATATGTTCAGCAACATCCCTGTGTGTCCCACCACTGGCCCGTGGACCGATGGACACCAACCATATGTGCAGATATGACATGTGCACAGCACATCACAGATGCCTACTGTAGAACAGGCTTACCGTGTAGACATGTGCACAGTAGGTCTGTGCCAGCTGCAGTCAAACATGTAATGTGCCGAACCACACCAATAGTCCAGGCCATGCCACAGATGGACGTGCATGCATCTGTGTATGTATGGCTGTGAATGTCTCCGGCATAGCAATATAGCTGTGTCACCATTGTGAACAACAATATGAATGTGTCATATGTGTGAGGGGTGCGTCATACGCATATGGTCTGATCGACGATACCATCAGTGACCCTGCTATGTGAACATCCCTGTCCCCATACATGGATACCTGTGCTGTGCCCAACACCACATTCACAGAGGGAGGGATGGCAGTGTGTAGTGCAGCAGCAGACATGGGGGTGGCAGCAGGCACTGGATGTACACATATGTGGTACCCACATCAATGCAGGCAACCATCCATGTGCACAGGATAGCGGTGTGTGTCCACATACAGCACTGTGTTGATCAATATCCCAGCACATAGCACCTGCCAGGTTTACAGTGTATGCATGGATGTGTGATACCTGCATGCACCAGACACACCCTCAGCAAGCAGCGTGCAGCATACCTCGCTTGAGGCCAGTGTCCACACCATGGCGATAGACATGTTGAATGTCCATATACACATAGCACTGACATATGGAATGGACAGCCACCCTGCCAATATCGTACACCCCCAGGTGGATCACAACCCAGTGCCATGTATGTGGCATACCCTGCCATACCATGCAGACCTGCCCAGCAAGGCTGCATGAGCTATCACAGTCCTACATGGTGCAATGGACAAAAGGCACTCTCACTATCAACCATACACAGCAGTAATGTGGCGGTGATGCACCCTGTGGTGTCACAGGTGCTGTGTGATGCTTTGGACAATGTGTGTGTGTACATGCTATGCATGGCCTGTCCTGCTAATGTGTCATGGTTACACATTTCCCTATGTCTATCACATGTGCAACACAGGTGAGCTGTGGCAAGTTGTCCGACACCCGTACAGTGCTGTGTGGATGTACATGGCACGACACATGCATGTGCAGGTGTCCATGTGTATGTGTACAGTGCCACTGCTGACGTTCACAATGGCTACAGACGTGATGTGTACTGACATATACACAGTGTCCAGGTGAACAGCAGCACCGACGTCACATGGGGACCTATGCCAGTGATATGGACACAGGTGCAGCCAGGTGCACATGTCCACAGCTGGCTAACATCTACATGGTGCGTGTACAGTGTGATGGGGTGGCAAACAGATATGATGTGACACACACTGCTCAATGGTGTGAAGCCAACACATCGGCTGTGTCACTGCCACGATGCCTTTCACAGATTACTGTGCAGATGTCGTACTTGTCATAGCAATGTATCTCCAACAGTATGTCAGCACAGCAGTGTAAATGTGACCTGCCACCATCATTATGTCTTACAGATAATGCCACGATCCCGGCTTCCTGCATTCAGTCGACAGGAGGAGGAGGTGATCATACCATACCTCCATAGTAATCATACCATGTTATTTAGTCATGTGCCACAGCAGGCACAGGAATGACAGGAGATGTGGGAGGAGATGTGCAGGAGGGTGAACAGACTGGGCGGATACAACCGCACTTATCAGCAGATCCGCAGGCACTGCACAGACCTGATCCGGCATGCAAAACAGCGTGCCGCTGCAATCGCCAGACAACAACGTGGGACAGGTGGTGGGCCACCAACCCAGCCCCCACTCACAGCCACGGAGGAGCTCCTGGCCAGTCTGGGGACACCCACGGAACAACACGCAGAAACCCATGTGTCCATCGTGGAGGTGGGTAACTATGAGCTTGGAGCTGCATGGTAAGTCAGGGTTGCATGTTTGTATGATAAGTGACGTGGGGGTGGGTGTCATAGTACAACACATAATATAGCCATACATGCCAGGTATATGGCCACACAAGACGCATACTACAGTATGCTATGTTGTGTTAGCAGACATGTGCATAGCACATGCTAACTCACAGACGCATGATGTGACATGCACACTGCTGACTGTGGCGATAGTAATGGATAATGTGTATACCTTTGTGTCATCCCTTTACAGGTACGTCTGGCCTGTCGCAAACACAAGGGTCTGTTGCAGGTAAGTCTGTTGCTAGTCAAAGGCATGATATGGTGTATTGATATTCCCCATGTGTCCAGGCATGACATGCACACCTGTGTGTGCCCCAGTCACGGTATACAGGTTGCACCACCCGACACACACACCACCCATGTACAGTAGATACAACCGTTAGCGTGAGTGGCATGACACCACACGCACCAATTGGTGTGTCACGTGCATTCAGCTATGCATACAATGGTGTAGGTGTTCCACAATGGCTGCATGTGTAGTATGCATCGATATGCCTCTGCAGTATGCACACAGTACCACATAGTGAGCTGTGATCTTGCCAGAGCACAGGTGTTACCAATGTGACCTATGCCCCTGCATCGGGTGCACACGTTGTGACATGGCACATGCCATGTCCCATGCACGTGGATGTCTGGCTGCAACATTGTCACACCATGACATGACCTATGCATGACATAGCAGACATCCACACTGTCTGCATATCTGTAGGGAATGTGACACCTTACACTACTATGGTTGTATGTCACATGGGCCACCACAGGGCCATGTGCACGATGTCCACCACACACAATTGTCAATGACCCAGACAGACAAGGCCATGGTCGATACCTACAGGCATGTTGCCTCACAGTACATCCACAGTGGGTAGTCACCGTTGCACCCTGTACACACATAGTGGGCTCATCACTGTAGTGGCCCCCCTGGACATCCAATGTAATACACCACTGACATGGAATGCCTCTCCACAGCTACCACAGGTGCCTCCAATATCCACCACATATGTGCTGCTGAGCGGCTTAACTGACTGACAGACATGGCAATGTAATGCGTCCAGGTCACGCATCACACAGAAACATAACTGTGTCCTGCTACTGTGCAGTGGCACAGTGCCCGCACTCCACACTGTACAGCTATGTACACAGCTCACACCAACCGCACCTGCACAGACATCCCTGTTACCCATACATTGTATCTGTAGACTGTACACATAACACTGCACCATGACAGCCATTGTGATGTGGTGCATGCGGTGGGACACCATCGTCACATGTCCACATGATGCCACACATGTTTGCGGTGTACATGACATAGTGTCGGCAGACATGTGTACTGTCAACTCGCCCGTGGCCACACTGTGTATCACGGTGATGCATGCAAACTACCATGAATGTGTGTACTGCATGCCTACTAAAAGACACCTGCCTGTTGTACTGTTCCCACCAGGGCAGTGTGCATACTGCCACTAGGAATGTGTGGTCTACATTCACTGGTCTGTGGCGTGTGAATGCTGCATGCCACCTGCAATATCACATGCATGATGTGTGTGTGTGTGTGTGTGTGTGTGTGTGTGTGTGTGTGTGTGTGTGTGTGTATTGTAACTGACGGTATGCCTTTGTATTGACAGGTGCTGAGGGGGAGTTCCCTCCTGCGGTCCAGCTGATGCTAGTGTCCCCACAGATACTAGTGGTGATGACCATGTGCATGAGGCACAGGCAGGGTCGTCACAGGCACACACTGTGCCATTGGATAACATCACACTTACGTCCCCTTCATCCCTGAACACGGTTCGGATGCCGACACATACCCCAACACCGTTGCCCATAGATGACGGTCAGTCAGCGTCTGTTGGCATCGAGCAGGAATGTGTGGTGGCTGCAGAAGGTGTGGTTACACACGATGTTGCCAGTGTAATGACTGGTGCAGTGCCACGCAGGCATGTGGCAGGTGCTGCTCGTAGGGGGAGCACCGCTAGACATACACCTGCCGTACAGGGTGCAGCAGCTGGTATAACCAGACGCATGTTCCAGACTGTAATGGCGGCGCAGGCACATGCCGAACGGCAGAACCAGGAAGGGCAGAGGCTGCAGAGGTCTGCAATCCGTTCCTTGAATGACAACATCCAGGCATTGGCGAATGCCCAACAGCATCTTGCCGATGTTCTGGATAGGAGATTGGGTGAGATGGCTGGTATCCTCGACCGAGGCATGGCCATCCTTGAGCGTGGGCTGTCCGTGCAGGAACACCAGGTAGGGGTGAGGCATAGGGCACGTGGGCGTAGGCCAGCAACACCACTTGGTGCAGGTCAGCGTGCGTGCCACCTCCCATGCCCACCCACCCAGTGCTGGTAGCAGCAGCAGTGCAGCTGCTACTACACCGACCACACCAGGACAGAGCAGGCCACGTGGACGTGGCCCTGGACGGCCCCGGCGTGGGCACATTTCCAGCGGACATGTGACATCGGAGAGTGGACTGTCTGTACCTACACCCGGTCATGCCCGTGCGACCCCAGGCAGGCTCGGGTCACGTCGCGGCAGGTGGACACAGTGAGCCGTAACACCTGCACTGTACAGTCTGGGGCTGCCAAGCATACCCCGTGTAGGCATCACAGATTAGTGAACTGTGTACACACAAACCCACACACAGCAAACACGACTGTAGGGCTCCACCACACCCACATGCAATGTACACAGTCATGCCCAGTCAATGCACAGGCCCTTACACACACACATGATGTCATCCATTGGTACAGCCTATGCCTGTGGCACACATATTACCCTGTGCATATGATGAAGTCTCTGCCACATAACTGTGAGCTACACCATCAGTGCATGGTTATGCAAACATATTCTGATGCACAGGGTGGACAAGATAGTGAGAGGTGTATGTGATACCTGTGTCCACATAGTACGTGATGTGTATGTTGTGGTGTGTGTGTATGGCTGGTGACAGGTGTGTATGTGATGTGGGTTGTGCACTGACATCATGCAGCAGACATACCATGCAGGACAGGTGCAGCATTCATTGCTCTGTGTACACAGTATGTGTGGTGGTTACATGTGTAGCACCATGTTGGTTCAGTTAACCCGTATGACAATGATGGTGTACTTGCATGTGCCTACTGGGAGCACTGTAATTAGTCCCCCACGCGTAGTCGTGGGGTACCCACAGGCATGTCTGGCAACATCAGCATAGCACAGGTACCCGCACTCGGCATGGACCCCTACATAGGAACATAGGCGCACATGTACATAACAGGGTATGTGCCCTATGACATGTGTGGACCTAGCGTGACCGTGTGTGGCTGCTAACACCCCTCAGGATGGGGATGCCACATCCATCAGTCCCCAGTCCCTTGTCCAGCACTGACACACAGATGATGCCTGGCGCATAACTATATCCACACATCCACACCTCATTATTAGTCCTGGACGAAGGCAATCAGTGCCTTTCCTTCACATGGGCTGGCACTCCTCTACGTGTTGTAGGGGGTCTCCGGCCATTGACCCTGTTCCCCCAGCACGTCACACTCATCTTTGTGGTGATGTGTGTGACAGTCGCTTCTGTGCCCGTGTTTGCCTGGAGCCTAGGAAGTGGAATATGCCCATGTCACCCAGGTCAGACATGGCCGTGTATGCCAGGCACAGATCACCACAGAGCAGATGTGCTGTGAAGGTTTACAGCCAGAGTCCCCTTGGTTGTGCAGCTTGTGACACATGTCCTAGCACTGTCATCCACACCTTGTGTAACGTTTGCGGTCCTTCCAAGTGCTGCAGGCGTCTGGTTAGCTACAGGCCAGATGTGCCAATGTACGCAGTCATTGCTCTGGTGTGTGATGTGTACAGGGGTACAATGAACACCCCTGATGTCGATGCGATTCCTTCAAGACCAGGAGGCCACAGTGGAATGTCTTCACACCCACATTGCCATTGTGTGTGTTGACAGATGTTAACGACAGGTGTCGTAGCCATTTCCATGAACATGTCCACCATCTGGAATGGCTTACCACCTACATGTGACATTGGGCCGAACATGTCCTTCACACTGGGTAGGTCTGCACCTTCTCTGGCATGTAGTAGCAGGCCATGGCTCTGGCACCAGTTATCCATGTCTATGACGCCATAGGTGGATGTCAGTGTCACATGGGGTGTTGGGTATGGTGGCCGGTGCGTAGTCATCTGCATACCTTGTCTGCCACAATCCCCCTATGATTGCATGCACATTGGAAGGTCGAATGCCATATGGCAGGGGGCCCAGGACCGAGCCCTGTGGGCCTCCACTGGAGACCAGATATGAGTGTGACAAGGCACCAGGAACACCAACCCTGTGTGGTGTGACCTCCAACCTTTCTGAGAAGCATCGGGTGACATATGTCCACACATGTATGCTGGCGAGCCTTTCCATGAGTCCCATGTGTAGTGTGCTCTGAACGCTCCCACCAGGTCATGGTACTGTGTGCAAACCCACGTATCCCCATCAATGGCCTTGGTGACCACTCCAGACATGACGAGCAGGTTCGGGAGGCAGGATTCGCCCTTGACTATGTTGTTGTGGGTATGTTCTGGTATTGGCTGTACACCGCTGTCTGTATCCATGGGCACCTGTATGGACCTCCCCACAGCTTTGCAGACAAGGCTTGTCAAGCGGATAGGATGTGGCTGTCTACAGTCCATAAGAGCACTACCCTGGCATAGTGGGACCACAGATGCCATATGATGTCCATTGGGGACATAGCCCATAGTAAGGCTAACATGACACAGTGGCTGCATGTGTGGGCCGAGGCCCTCAATGAGGATGGGTAGCACACAGCCAGGGACACCATCGGTGCCCAGTGGTGCTGTGTCAACCGCCATACAGATATGGGATCACTCCAGGCCATATGAGATGTTTGGGAGGCTACACTCTGGTGGGATGGATATGTCCCTCTTGGGGATGTATGCATGGAAGATGTCCGCTGGTTTGCAGACAATGTCTGTGGGTGCAGTGACCATTGTACCATTCTGGACCATTTCCAGCCAAGTCTGTGTGCCCCCAACCATGTCCTTACCACAGTTAAGGAAGGCCCTATGGTTGTCTCATGTGCCCTCTGCAGTACCACTCCCACAAGCGGCCGTGGATGATTGTATGTGTGGCCGTATGGTGACGCTTTGTATGAATGGGAGATGGTTTCCTGGTATTGACATTGCTCTGTCATGTATTAGCTCCAACTGTTGATGTACAGCTAGTCAGTGGCTGCGGTCCACCACACCATGTGCCTACCTGTGGTGGACAAGGTCCTGATGTTATCATGTTTGCCTGTTGCAGACATGCATGTGGGTGCTCAGAGAATGCATTCGTTAGGCGGTTGCCAGTCTGGCCTGGGTTCAACACTGGCATGGAGGACTTGTAGGGTACCACAACGGTCGTATGATGTGTGTGGTTTGTTGTGGAGAGGTCATCACTTAGGTCCCCCATGCCGGTGTTGGTTACAGGATGTGGATGACCAGTGGATCCACTATACGGTCTGGCATCACCATTGAGGGCTGTACATCCTGTGTGGTGCATATCCTCACCATGTGTGATGGGCAGAACTGTCAGACATCCCCCCAGTATGTATGGTGCATGGCTGTTTAACAGTGGCCAGGTGTGAGAACACCTGTGACCGGTGGCGTAGTGTGTTGCGCCATGGCTGATGTACCCAGTCTATGTATGGGTGGTTCATGTCACCCAATACGGTGCTGTTGTGAGAGCATGCCCACTCACCAGTGTCCTCAGGACATCTGTGCAGGTAGCCTGTGTTTGGGAGGGTTGTCTGTAGCCTGCAACAAACTGTAGGCCAGTCCTACACATGGTTAAATGCACCTAGATGTTCCCCGATGCAACGGCCATGTCTGTGGCATGGCCGGGTTGCTGTTGTGTGGCTGGACACACACGGCGGTCCACATTCCGCCACCCATGCCGTCGCACCATGTGTATGCATGTCTGCTCTGTGCCGACTCTAAGTGTCTGAGCATGCCCAGTAGGCAGCTGTGTAGATAGACACACAGCACAGTGCAAACCGCGGCCGACTGCAGTTATACCCCGGGTGCATGCCTGTATCCCCTTCGCAACGGCGATGTCTGTGGCATGGCCAGGTTGCTGTTGTGTGGCTGGACACACACGACGGTCCACATTATGCCACCCATGCCGTCGCACCATGTGTATGCATGTCTGCTCTGTGCCAAGTCTAAGTGTCTCAGCATGCCCAGTAGGCAGTGATGTACTGATCAATAGTTACTTGGTATTCCCGACTGCAGCACTAACGTGTTACTGTACGGCGACCTTGGGATGGTAACAGGCTGCGTGACTGCGCACTCTGACCTAACTCCTGATCGGGCGCATTGCCTCTGCAAATGATACCACCCACATAGGGGTATGCCTCCTGACAGCGCTCTGCTCAGTAAACTCGGTAGCGCGTTCTGTAAATGCTTCGTACTGTAGTGTGTTCATGTAGATAGGCGTAGGTTCGTCTCCCGTCCCTTCCGTGTGTGTGTGTGTGTGTGTGTGTGTGTGTGTCTCTGTGTGTGTGTGTTTCCAGCTGCCTCTGCGAATGAACATGCTTTTAGGCGCTCCGCAACACAAATCCTGGCTATTGCCAACTATTGTCTTGCGGGTGACGTCACCAGCCTACAAGTATGCCTCTGACAGCGCTCCCTTCAGTAAACTCGGTAGCGCGTTCTGTAAATGCTTCATACTGTAGTAAGTTCATGTAGATAGGCGTAGGTTCGTCTCCCGTCCCTTCTGTGTGTGTGTGTTTCCAGCTGCCTCTGCGAATGAACATGCTTTTAGACGCTCCGCAACACATACCTTGGCTATTGCCAACTATTGTCTTGCGGGTGATGTCACCAGCCTACAAGTATGCCTCTGACAGCGCTCTGTTCAGTAAACTCGGTAGCGCATTCTGTAAATGCTTCATACTGTAGTGAGTTCATGTAGATAGGCGTAGGTTCGTCTCCCGTCCCTTCTGTGTGTGTGTGTGTGTGTGTGTGTGTGTCTCTGTGTGTGTGTGTTTCCAGCTGCCTCTGCGAATGAACATGCTTTTAGACTCTCCGCTACACATACCTTGGCTATTGCCAACTATTGTTTTGCGGGTGACATCACCAGCCTACAAGTATGCCTCTGACAGCGCTCACTTCAGTAAACTCGGTAGCGAGCTCTGTAAATGCTTCATACTGTAGTAAGGTCATGTAGATAGGCGTAGGTTCGTCTCCCGTCCCATCCGTGTGTGTGTGTGTGTGTGTGTGTGTTCCCAGCTGCCTCTGCGAATGAACATGCTTTTAGACTCTCCGCAACACATACCTTGGCTATTGCCAACTATTGTTTTGCGGGTGACGTCACCAGCCTACAAGTATGCCTCTGACAGCGCTCACTTCAGTAAACTCGGTAGAGCGTTCTGTAAATGCTTCATACTGTAGTAAGGTCATGTAGATAGGCGTAGGCCGTATTAGGGGATACTTTCGTGATCTTTTCCTTGCAGGCAAAATTGATTTAGACACATACAACTACATTGACATCATTACACCAAAGTTGCCTGTTATGTTTGGAATACCAAAGATACACAAAGACCATAAAAACCCCCCCATGAGGGCATTAATAGACGGTAGGTCTTCTATGACCTACCCCTGTTCGAAACTAATAGACAACATTTTATCAAAATATGTGAAAAAAATTTCCACAATCTGCAAGGACTCTTGGTCCTTTCTCCGTGACATCAACAGTATTGGTTTCAACCCTGAGTTGAACTTCCTAACTGTTGATGTCGCGGATTTATATACATCTATTCCACATGATGAAGCAGTAGAATGGTTACAACTTTTGATGGAAAGTTTAAACGCACCACAGGAGGAGATATACATAATCACTGAGCTTTTAAGCATAGTACTGTCTTCTAACTTTTTTGTATTTGACCAGAAATATTACTTACAGAAATGTGGAATAGCCATGGGCTCGCCTGTGGGCGTAGCTAACTTGTTTGTAGCCTTTGGGAAAAGCAGTTTATTCTATCCAATGAATCTATAATGCAGAACATAAAATACTACACTAGATTCTTGGATGATATATTTATCCTGTTTAAAGGAACTGAACTGGAGGCACAGTCTTTTGTTGATTACATAAACAACACTACGGATTGGTTAAAATTTACATTTAATTTCTCCACTGTTGAAACAGACTATTTAGATGTGAGACTAACGAAAGACTTTACTGAAGGAGTATATTCTTCATAGATTTTTAGGAAGCCAACATACTGCAACTCCTTCCTGCACTATACTAGCTTACATCCACCCAAACAGAAAAAATCTATAGTTAAGGGTCAGCTTGTACGTGCAGGAAGGATGTGTAGTACTTTAAGTGACTTTAGAACTGAGTGTCAGTTCCTTAAGGATCTATTTTTAAACCGAGGTTATCCCATTGAGCTTCTAAATTACCTCATTTTAGAGGTTGACTCCAAGAGAGTTAGTGGTATATACAAACCTTTGTTGAATCAGTGTATTGATGCCCAATTTGCTACTGCCAACCAATTAACAAATCAAAATGGTTCTACTACCTTTAGGAATTTTTCCTTGAGTTTTATTACTCAATATAATCTAAATTCCAATGATATTTGGGCAATATTTTTAAAAAACTGGCCATTGGTCATTAATTCAGTTAATCTTATTGAGAAGTTAGGGGAACGTCCTTTTGTTATATACAGAAGAAGTAATAATTTAAAAGAAATATTACAACGAACATCACATTCCCATGTCACAGCAAGGACTAGAGGCTCATTTAAATGTGGCCATTGTAATATGTGTAAAGTTATAATGACAGGTAACTCTTTCTTTGTTAGAAATATAAGGTACCAGATAAACCATAGGATATCTTGCGAATCTAAATCGGTGGTCTACATTGCTTTGTGCAACTGTTGCCCATCTTTTTATATAGGAAAAACGAATCGCAAATTAAAAGAAAGAGTTTACCAACACCTTTACGCAATAAAATAATATAATAAAAAAAACACTGCTGGAGAATGCTTTAGCAAAACATGTACATAATAACCCAGGGCACTCATTTAGATTTATGGGTATTGATCAGGTACCTTTTAACATTAGGGGTGGTCCTGTTGAAACCATTCTTGAGTGTACTGAATTAGCTTGGCAGTTGAATCTAGATGCATTCAGACCTGTTGGCCTAAATGAGAACTGCAATATTTCATGTATATTGAAGCTGAAAAGTTATTTTAGGTAAATGTTTCAGACTTCTTCTTTAAGAACAGTATGTTACTGACTTCTTGTGTAGTAATACTGATAGGTTCTTTTGAAAATGGTTTTATATTACTAATAGTAACATTTTTACAATACACAATGAATGTATTTTTAATTTTAGTACAAATAGTTTTTGTTAAGTACTTATTTCGGTTTGTTTTTAATTATGTAATTGTTTTTAATTAAGCTCACATGATTAGGTTTGCTTTGTCACTTCCTCTATGAGAGTATTTAAATGTTTTTGTTAGCTGTTTCCATTTGTATTTTCTTCTGATGAAGCTGAGGCAGGAGCCACGCTAAAACGCTTACTTTTTAAGAATAAAAACTTTTGCGTTAAAGAAGCTACTTTGAATTCTCAATTCCTTTGGTTAGAGTTGGCTTTCCGGCTACAAGGTTGCTGTTTTCCAGTTTTTTGCACCAGTTTGTTTGCTTTTTTACTACCGTTTGTTCTTTCATGATGGAATCAAGTACTCCTGTTTGTCCGGTTAGCCCTAACCTTTTTGGAACAGCCACTAACTCTAAAAGTGTTAACGAAGGTGACATTTATTCGTTATTAGCTTCTATTTCTCAAAAAATAGAGGCTTTACACATCCGTATGGATGCTATTGAACGTAAACCTACCACAACCGGAAATACTGAACAAGAAGTAACACCCGGAAATACTGAACAAGTTGGTGTACCAGTTTGCTCCAGTATCATTTTCGATTCGAAAGTGCCATTCCGCAGCTCAACCGCCAAGAGGATTACCTCTACGTAGTAAACAAGAAAGTACTGTGCTCTAACCACCGTGAAGGTTGTTTGCCTACTATGACTGAGACAGTGTTATTTCCTACAAATTCCCAAGTGCAGAACGACACTGCACAATCTTTTGTTGCTGTTGTTAATTCTAACATACGCACACCACCAGTCTCTGGTTTGAATATTTTGCACCTGGCGAACCGAGCGTGACGATGTATCTTTGTCAAGCTGGATTAATAAGGAAAATCCCTTCTCTTTCCTTCCAGTCGATCAGACTGGAGTGGATTTCCAGAACACTTCAACTATAGAGAAGGACGTGAATAAACTTAACGACTGCCTAAAGGTATTTGATCTAAAGTTGCTTAAATTAAAAACTGCAGCTTGAGGCTGCCTACTTTAGGCAATGTCTAAAAGAAAATTAATACCAAAGGGTTTAAGGAATAACTTTACCCCTTCGACTGTTAGTAGATCATGCCTACATTGCAGAACTTGAATGTTTATTCCAGGAACAAGGATTCCAATTACTAAATGTTATTGTGAAGCATTACGACACACATATTTTGTCGCTTATATCTGAAGTGAATATACTTGATGAAGAAATCAAAAATAACATGTCTTTTTTGCAGTTCAAATTTGATTATGAACGTATTTTTTCGAGTATAGATGCCTTGGTAAACAAGTTAAAAACTAATAAAAATAAAAAATTAGTTAGGGACAGGGCAGTGTACTCATCTAGTCAGGCTTACCCTAATTTAACTATTAGACTTCCAGTTTCTAAGAATGCAGAACCTAATGAGGCTTCCATCATGCCTGAAACAGAGCAAACATTTAGTACAGGTGAAGAAGGTGAGCTTCCTTCTACCTCTGCTACGCAGGGAGTGAGAAGAAGCAACAGATTAAAGGGTACTTCAAAAGTTTATTACAATAATAGATTTCAAAAAACAATGGGGGGGCCTGGACAACAAAATCAAGGCCAAGCCACAGCCACTAAAGAGAATGTTTTTTTAGGGAACAACCAGAGGAAACAAGGGGCGGCTACGAACCGGAGGAGATAAGGATAGAGAATAGTACCCTAGGTAGACCTAGAACTCCCCCACAAGTACCTACCATTTATACCAACCTTAAAAAAGATTTTACTATCTACAATTTTTCTACTTTAGAACTAGATGTAGACTCTGTCGAACTACTAGCATTTGGATACACTTTTATCCCTAGCACATACGGAAATTTAGCAAAAACTCTTATTGACTTGAAATGTTACATACGTAAGTTGAATTTGAGAATGTTACTTAACAATGAGACCACAATAGATTATAATAAACTAAGGTTACCTAGTGTATTTAACCCTCCCATTCAACCCAATCTACTGCTTTTTGAGCAGATGTGTGAAATTGACATAAGACACCTTTTCACTGTTTCTAAAACAAATATGGGCTCTAGAAACATGAATATTTCTGACGAACAACGCCACTGGTTAAATAGCTTGCGTTGTTTGCCGGTTAGGTTTCTAAAGCCAGACAAGGGGGGTGGTTTGGTGGTCTTTGACGATTCCCAATACAAGGAGAAAATGCTTGAGATTCTTACATCCCAGGCTTATGAAGTTTCCTCTTTAAATGAGGTTAATGTAACTCAAGGTCAGATTAGGGGATACTTTCGTGATCTTTTCCTTGCAGGCAAAATTGATTTAGACACATACAACTACATTGACATCATTACACCAAAGTTGCCTGTTATGTTTGGAATACCAAAGATACACAAAGACCATAAAACCCCCATGAGGGCATTAATAGACGGTAGGTCTTCTATGACCTACCCCTGTTCGAAACTAATAGACAACATTTTATCAAAATATGTGAAAAAAATTTCCACAATCTGCAAGGACTCTTGGTCCTTTCTCCGTGACATCAACAGTATTGGTTTCAACCCTGAGTTGAACTTCCTAACTGTTGATGTCGCGGATTTATATACATCTATTCCACATGATGAAGCAGTAGAATGGTTACAACTTTTGATGGAAAGTTTAAACGCACCACAGGAGGAGATATACATAATCACTGAGCTTTTAAGCATAGTACTGTCTTCTAACTTTTTTGTATTTGACCAGAAATATTACTTACAGAAATGTGGAATAGTTATGGCTCGCCCTGTGGGCGAAATAGCTAACTTGTTTGTAGCCTTTGGGAAAAGCAGTTTATTCTATCCAATGAATCTATAATGCAGAACATAAAATACTACACTAGATTCTTGGATGATATATTTATCCTGTTTAAAGGAACTGAACTGGAGGCACAGTCTTTTGTTGATTACATAAACAACACTACGGATTGGTTAAAATTTACATTTAATTTCTCCACTGTTGAAACAGACTATTTAGATGTGAGACTAACGAAAGACTTTACTGAAGGAGTATATTCTTCAAAGATTTTTAGGAAGCCAACATACTGCAACTCCTTCCTGCACTATACTAGCTTACATCCACCCAAACAGAAAAAATCTATAGTTAAGGGTCAGCTTGTACGTGCAGGAAGGATGTGTAGTACTTTAAATGACTTTAGAACTGAGTGTCAGTTCCTTAAGGATCTATTTTTAAACCGAGGTTATCCTATTGAGCTTCTAAATGACCTCATTTTAGAGGTTGACTCCAAGAGAGTTAGTGGTATATACAAACCTTTGTTGAATCAGTGTATTGATGCCCAATTTGCTACTGCCAACCAATTAACAAATCAAAATGGTTCTACTACCTTTAGGAATTTTTCCTTGAGTTTTATTACTCAATATAATCTAAATTCCAATGATATTTGGGCAATATTTTTAAAAAACTGGCCATTGGTCATTAATTCAGTTAATCTTATTGAGAAGTTAGGGGAACGTCCTTTGTTATATACAGAAGAAGTAATAATTTAAAAGAAATATTACAACGAACATCACATTCCCATGTCACAGCAAGGACTAGAGGCTCATTTAAATGTGGCCATTGTAATATGTGTAAAGTTATAATGACAGGTAACTCTTTCTTTGTTAGAAATATAAGGTACCAGATAAACCATAGGATATCTTGCGAATCTAAATCGGTGGTCTACATTGCTTTGTGCAACTGTTGCCCATCTTTTTATAGGAAAACGAATCGCAAATTAAAAGAAAGAGTTTACCAACACCTTTACGCAATAAAATAATATAATAAAAAAACCACTGCTGGAGAATGCTTTAGCAAAACATGTACATAATAACCCAGGGCACTCATTTAGATTTATGGGTATTGATCAGGTACCTTTTAACATTAGGGGTGGTCCTGTTGAAACCATTCTTGAGTTTACTGAATTAGCTTGGCAGTTGAATCTAGATGCATTCAGACCTGTTGGCCTAAATGAGAACTGCAATATTTCATGTATATTGAAGCTGAAAAGTTATTTTAGGTAAATGTTTCAGACTTCTTCTTTAAGAACAGTATGTTACTGACTTCTTGTGTAGTAATACTGATAGGTTCTTTTGAAAAATGGTTTTATATTACTAATAGTAACATTTTTACAATACACAATGAATGTATTTTTAATTTTAGTACAAATAGTTTTTGTTAAGTACTTATTTCGGTTTGTTTTTAATTATGTAATTGTTTTTAATTAAGCTCACATGATTAGGTTTGCTTTGTCACTTCCTCTATGAGAGTATTTAAATGTTTTTGTTAGCTGTTTCCATTTGTATTTTCTTCTGATGAAGCTGAGGCAGGAGCACGCAAAAACGCTACTTTTTAAGAATAAAAACTTTTGCGTTAAAGAAGCTACTTTGAATTCTCAATTCCTTTGGTTAGAGTTGGCTTTCCGGCTACAAGGTTGCTGTTTTCCAGTTTTTTGCACCAGTTTGTTTGCTTTTTTTACTACCGTTTGTTCTTTCATGATGGAATCAAGTACTCCTGTTTGTCCGGTTAGCCCTAACCTTTTTGGAACAGCCACTAACTCTAAAAGTGTTAACGAAGGTGACATTTATTCGTTATTAGCTTCTATTTCTCAAAAAATAGAGGCTTTACACATCCGTATGGATGCTATTGAACGTAAACCTACCACAACCGGAAATACTGAACAAGAAGTAACACCCGGAAATACTGAACAAGTTGGTGTACCAGTTTCCGTTCCAGTATCATTTTCGGATTCCGAAAGTGCCATTCCGGCAGCTCAACCGCCAAGAGGATTACCTCAACGGAGTAAACAACAAAGTACTGTGCGTTCTAACCACCGTGAAGGTTGTTTGCCTACTATGACTGAGACAGTGTTATTTCCTACAAATTCCCAAGTGCAGAACGACACTGCACAATCTTTTGTTGCTGTTGTTAATTCTAACATACGCACACCACCAGTCTCTGGTTTGAATATTTTGCACGAAGGCGAACCGGAGCGTGACGATGTATCTTTGTCAAGCTGGATTAATAAGGAAAATCCCTTCTCTTTCCTTCCAGTCGATCAGACTGGAGTGGATTTCCAGAACACTTCAACTATAGAGAAGGACGTGAATAAACTTAACGACTGCCTAAAGGTATTTGATCTAAAGTTGCTTAAATTAAAAAAACTGCAGCTTGAGGCTGCCTACTTTAGGCAATGTCTAAAAGAAAAATTAATACCAAAGGGTTTAAGGAATAACTTTACCCCTTCGGGACTGTTAGTAGATCATGCCTACATTGCAGAACTTGAATGTTTATTCCAGGAACAAGGATTCCAATTACTAAATGTTATTGTGAAGCATTACGACACACATATTTTGTCGCTTATATCTGAAGTGAATATACTTGATGAAGAAATCAAAAATAACATGTCTTTTTTGCAGTTCAAATTTGATTATGAACGTATTTTTTCGAGTATAGATGCCTTGGTAAACAAGTTAAAAACTAATAAAAATAAAAAATTAGTTAGGGACAGGGCAGTGTACTCATCTAGTCAGGCTTACCCTAATTTAACTATTAGACTTCCAGTTTCTAAGAATGCAGAACCTAATGAGGCTTCCATCATGCCTGAAACAGAGCAAACATTTAGTACAGGTGAAGAAGGTGAGCTTCCTTCTACCTCTGCTACGCAGGGAGTGAGAAGAAGCAACAGATTAAAGGGAACTTCAAAAGTTTATAACAATAATAGATTTCAAAAAACAATGGGGGGGCCTGGACAACAAAATCAAGGCCAAGCCACAGCCACTAAAGAGAATGTTTTTTTAGGGAACAACCAGAGGAAACAAGGGGCGGCTACGAACCGGAGGAGATAAGGATAGAGAATAGTACCCTAGGTAGACCTAGAACTCCCCCACAAGTACCTACCATTTATACCAACCTTAAAAAAGATTTTACTATCTACAATTTTTCTACTTTAGAACTAGATGTAGACTCTGTCGAACTACTAGCATTTGGATACACTTTTATCCCTAGCACATACGGAAATTTAGCAAAAACTCTTATTGACTTGAAATGTTACATACGTAAGTTGAATTTGAGAATGTTACTTAACAATGAGACCACAATAGATTATAATAAACTAAGGTTACCTAGTGTATTTAACCCTCCCATTCAACCCAATCTACTGCTTTTGAGCAGATGTGTGAAATTGACATAAGACACCTTTTCACTGTTTCTAAAACAAATATGGGCTCTAGAAACATGAATATTTCTGACGAACAACGCCACTGGTTAAATAGCTTGCGTTGTTTGCCGGTTAGGTTTCTAAAGCCAGACAAGGGGGGTGGTTTGGTGGTCTTTGACGATTCCCAATACAAGGAGAAAATGCTTGAGATTCTTACATCCCAGGCTTATGAAGTTTCCTCTTTAAATGAGGTTAATGTAACTCAAGGTCAGATTAGGGGATACTTTCGTGATCTTTTCCTTGCAGGCAAAATTGATTTAGACACATACAACTACATTGACATCATTACACCAAAGTTGCCTGTTATGTTTGGAATACCAAAGATACACAAAGACCATAAAAACCCCCCCATGAGGGCATTAATAGACGGTAGGTCTTCTATGACCTACCCTGTTCAAAACTAATAGACAACATTTTATCAAAATATGTGAAAAAAATTTCCACAATCTGCAAGGACTCTTGGTCCTTTCTCCGTGACATCAACAGTATTGGTTTCAACCCTGAGTTGAACTTCCTAACTGTTGATGTCGCGGATTTATATACATCTATTCCACATGATGAAGCAGTGGAATGGTTACAACTTTTGATGGAAAGTTTAAACGCACCACAGGAGGAGATATACATAATCACTGAGCTTTTAAGCATAGTACTGTCTTCTAACTTTTTTGTATTTGACCAGAAATATTACTTACAGAAATGTGGAATAGCCATGGGCTCGCCCTGTGGGGCGAGCGTAGCTAACTTGTTTGTAGCCTTTTGGGAAAAGCAGTTTATTCTATCCAATGAATCTATAATGCAGAACATAAAATACTACACTAGATTCTTGGATGATATATTTATCCTGTTTAAAGGAACTGAACTGGAGGCACAGTCTTTTGTTGATTACATAAACAACACTACGGATTGGTTAAAATTTACATTTAATTTCTCCACTGTTGAAACAGACTATTTAGATGTGAGACTAACGAAAGACTTTACTGAAGGAGTATATTCTTCAAAGATTTTTAGGAAACCAACATACTGCAACTCCTTCCTGCACTATACTAGCTTACATCCACCCAAACAGAAAAAATCTATAGTTAAGGGTCAGCTTGTCCGTGCAGGAAGGATTTGTAGTACTTTAAGTGACTTTAGAACTGAGTGTCAGTTCCTTAAGGATCTATTTTTAAACCGAGGTTATCCTATTGAGCTTCTAAATGACCTCATTTTAGAGGTTGACTCCAAGAGAGTTAGTGGTATATACAAACCTTTGTTGAATCAGTGTATTGATGCCCAATTTGCTACTGCCAACCAATTAACAAATCAAAATGGTTCTACTACCTTTAGGAATTTTTCCTTGAGTTTTATTACTCAATATAATCTAAATTCCAATGATATTTGGGCAATATTTTTAAAAAACTGGCCATTGGTCATTAATTCAGTTAATCTTATTGAGAAGTTAGGGGAACGTCCTTTTGTTATATACAGAAGAAGTAATAATTTAAAAGAAATATTACAACGAACATCACATTCCCATGTCACAGCAAGGACTAGAGGCTCATTTAAATGTGGCCATTGTAATATGTGTAAAGTTATAATGACAGGTAACTCTTTCTTTGTTAGAAATATAAGGTACCAGATAAACCATAGGATATCTTATGAATCTAAATCGGTGGTCTACATTGCTTTGTGCAACTGTTGCCCATCTTTTTATATAGGAAAAACGAATCGCAAATTAAAAGAAAGAGTTTACCAACACCTTTACGCAATAAAATAATATAATAAAAAAACCACTGCTGGAGAATGCTTTAGCAAAACATGTACATAATAACCCAGGGCACTCATTTAGATTTATGGGTATTGATCAGGTACCTTTTAACATTAGGGGTGGTCCTGTTGAAACCATTCTTGAGTGTACTGAATTAGCTTGGCAGTTGAATCTAGATGCATTCAGACCAATATTTCATGTATATTGAAGCTGAAAAGTTATTTTAGGTAAATGTTTCAGACTTCTTCTTTAAGAACAGTATGTTACTGACTTCTTGTGTAGTAATACTGATAGGTTCTTTTGAAAAATGGTTTTATATTACTAATAGTAACATTTTTACAATACACAATGAATGTATTTTTAATTTTAGTACAAATAGTTTTTGTTAAGTACTTATTTCGGTTTGTTTTTAATTATGTAATTGTTTTTAATTAAGCTCACATGATTAGGTTTGCTTTGTCACTTCCTCTATGAGAGTATTTAAATGTTTTTGTTAGCTGTTTCCATTTGTATTTTCTTCTGATGAAGCTGAGGCAGGAGCCACGGCGAAAACGCTACTTTTTAAGAATAAAAACTTTTGCGTTAAAGAAGCTACTTTGAATTCTCAATTCCTTTGGTTAGAGTTGGCTTTCCGGCTACAAGGTTGCTGTTTTCCAGTTTTTTGCAACTATTGTTTTGCGGGTGACGTCACCAGCCTACAAGTATGCCTCTGACAGCGCTCACTTCAGTAAACTCGGTAGAGCGTTCTGTAAATGCTTCATACTGTAGTAAGGTCATGTAGATAGGCGTAGGTTCGTCTCCCGTCCCATCCGTGTGTGTGTGTGTGTGTGTGTGTGTGTTCCCAGCTGCCTCTGCGAATGAACATGCTTTTAGACTCTCCGCAACACATACCTTGGCTATTGCCAACTGTTGTCTTGCGGGTGACGTCACCAGCCTACAAGTATGCCTCTGACAGCGCTCTCTTCAGTAAACTCGGTAGCGCGTTCTGTAAATGCTTCATACTGTAGTAAGTTCATGTAGATAGGCGTAGGTTCGTCTCCCGTCCCTTCCGTGTGTGTGTGTGTGTTCCCAGCTGCCTCTGCGAATGAACATGCTTTTAGACTCTCCGCAACACATACCTCGGCTATTGCCAACTATTGTCTTGCGGGTGACGTCACCAGCCTACAAGTATGACTCTGACAGCGCTCTCTTCAGTAAACCCGGTAGCGCGTTCTGTAAATGCTTCATACTGTAGTGAGTTCATGTAAATAGGCGTAGGTTCATCTCCCGTCCCTTCCGTGTGTGTGTGTGTTTCCATTGCTTTCGCAAATTCTTCTGAATAAGCAAATTCTTAAACCGTTCACAATCAACAGTGTGATATTTAATATCATGTTAAGACTCACATTGTTGATTGTGAACATTCTTAGACTTTGCTTTTTTTCTGCAGACGTGGAAACAACGAAAACGTTGCATGTTTTAATTAACTGTTTAAATGTTACGAAGACTTGTGTTGTGTCGAACTACGGGGACTATTCTTGCTGCAGGTTGCCGGTTTGTTTGTGTTTCATAGTACAATATCATGTAATACGTGTGTTCATAGTATGCTTTCTGTGATGTTGACATGTGTGTGTTTCATTAGCAGTGCGTCTCTGCTTTCTATGCTGTGGCTACATGTTCATTGTTCGCATAGAAAGTGACAAATGGAAGTGTAAGGGTGGACATTTAAAGCCTGGATACTTCCATGTTATGTGTAAGTCTCACGGGGCCAACGGGTGATAGCGCATACATGTCTATGAAGTACCTTTGGATACCATATGCGACGTGTCGTGGACGAAATGTTTAAGTTGACTGTTCCGTCTACCTATGTGTGACATGGTTTGTGGCCATAGGGTGCCAGCAAGTCTTTCCTGTTCATTGGGTGTTTGCCATGGTCTATTGACATCAATCCTATTAATTCACCGAAGGATGTCTTTCATTGGTGGCAACGCCATAGTTTGACCATCGTATGTCATTCCCAGCAGACGTTGAGATTGTGCCATTGGTATGTTTACACAGGTGACCCATCTGTTCCACTGTATGGAAGCGTGTGATCCCCATTGATGTGCTGGCAGATTGAGTGCTGTGTACGCCGGTATCTGCCCAGCGGTCTGGCTTTGAATGGGGAGTGTCTACTGTAGTCCCTATCTGTATTTCCTGGGTTATGCCTTGCAACAGCTGTGGGATTCCCCCAGGTTTGCAGCTATGGGTGCCATCTTGGCCGTACGTTTGTCCATCCATGGGAACTGCCTACTGGACACTAGTATCGGGCTGTAAACATTTCACAGCTGCATTCTCCATTTCCGGTGGATGATCGGCATTATTATTGCGGAGTAACGCATATGCCATGGCCACGTCCCACACACGGGGCGGGACAACGAATCATCTGCCAATCCACACCGACACCCATTTTTGCATACCCACGATCCCATGTCTGCAACCCTCGACAGTACCCCTTGCACACCCTTCATGTGTGCGGAAATGGGATGTGAACGCACGTGTATGGACGCAGCAGCCTGGGGAGTCCTATTCATATGTCCTGCATTTCATGGACGGTTGTCATCACCCTTGAAGACGCTTGTGGTGCATATATCTACCTGTGCCGTAGTCACGGCTGTCACCTCTTCCGGTTCACACTATGCTGCCCACACTTACTTAAGGAGTAATTTTGGGTCCTGCAATGGACACCGATGTGCATATGTAAAGTGTAGAACATGTTGGACTGTGTCCATTCGCCAGTGGGTTTGACTGCCGCCGTATGTTCCCAGTCCCGGATGTCTGTCTGCCTACCCATATTATGTAGTGCTACGGAACCCGTGTCCTTCCACAATTTACCCATATGGTGTTACTGTAGTACTGCAGGTTGGCAACTGCTTTAAGTAATCCTCAGAGGTACCATTGTGAACTATCCGCCACTGTATTGTCATTATAACACAGCTGGTACATGTAGAACCTATTTATTCATGACAGTATGTTATTTATGTGTGGGAACGCCATATTTTAACCATAGTATGACCTTCCTAGTTGACGTTGTTGGTGTGCCATTAATATGTGTTCCACAGGCCGCACGATGTATGTTCCGCAGAGTGGAAGCGGGTGATCCCCACATACTTGCTAGCACCTTGGCTGCTGTGTACGCCGGGATTCGCACGGCAGGATGGATGTCTACGGGGTGTATCTACTGTTGTTTCCATCTGTATGTCCTGTGTTATGCCTTACTACGGCTGTGTGATTCCACCAGGTTTGCTATTATGGGTGCCATCTTGTCCGTACGTTTGTCCATCCTTGGGAAATGCCTACTGGACACTGATGTAGGGCTGAACACATTTCACACCTGCCTTTAGCATTACCCAGTGGATGCTTTGCATCCTTAGTGGGGACTAAGGCACGTGCTGTACCCACAGCCCTCCCATGGGGCGGGACAACGGATTATCTGCCAAACAACACCGAGCCCCATTTTGCATACCCAGGATCCCATGGCTGCAACCCCCCACGGTACGCATTACACATCCTTCATGTGTGCGGAACTGGGATATGGACGCACATGTATGGACACGACAATCTGGGGACCTCTGTTCATATGTCCTGCATGTCATGGACAGGTATCATCAACCTTAAACACGCTGGTGGTGCATATGTCTAGCTGTGCCGTAGTCACGGTTGGTACTCTGATTGGCCGATCCCGATGTATAAAGGTGTAAACGCCTTACTTTTTGGAGTCCTACAATGGACACCGATGTGCATTTGTAAAGTGTAGAACGTGTTGGATTGTCACCATCTGGCCAGTGGTATTGACTGCCGCTGTATGTTCCCCAATCGTGGATGTCTGCTTGACTACCCATCGTTTGTATTACATGGCCTATCTATATCCACGTGCCAGTAAGCGGAAATACAGCAAACCGTGCGTCCTGCCCATCTTCATAAACGACATTATGGAGCATATATCGGCAAAACAGACAATGTCAAATACGATAGACTCCACAGTGAAAGGATACTGAGCTCTTTCACCTACTAACATGGGGCATCGCCGAGTACGGAATGCATGACATAGCCGTCCCTTATACACTTCCTTCAGAGTCGGTTTAAAGCAAAATAATCAATAAACCTGCTCATAGTTAGGTGGACAGTGCTCCAAGTCTTGATTATAACGTGACATATACATATCAGTGTTGCATACCTTACTTCATGGAAACAATAATACGGCAACAATGTGTTAATATAAATACAATATTGGTAAATACAATCAGTATCTTGAAACATAGTTGATAATTGTTGTGAGTGCACCTTAGAATGTCGTGTGTTGATCAGGATATTGTATATCAATGTGTATAATTGTAGCATTACGATAACAAAGCATGGAATCAATAAGTACTATTTAAGCATATATTTTACAATTATGAATGTAAATGTGTGGAGGAGACATCCTTAACCTTCCCTGGTTCCACTGGATCACACACGCACACGCACACGCACACTCGCATGTCCGGATTGTGGGTTACGCGCAGGCGCACATGCATATCCGTAGTCCGTTTATATATGTTTACTGTGTCTGTGTGGTTACGTGTTTTGCGTTAGTTGTGACTATTCCGGTAACATATGTCTGATCCGGTTGACGGACGTGTGCAGAAAGCACTTACAGCTTTATATATGTAACAGTCTTTGCAGCATGGACGCATTACGTACACGTTCACATCTATATGTTCTATAGTCGTAATTCAAACGCGTGACTGCATTCACGCTTTGCCGTTACTGTGACCAGTACACGTTAGCTGTTCGTTGTCATTAATATGCATACCCATGGTACCTATGTACATTTACATATCCCCCCCCCGCACTCACGCACGTCACAGGCATCCATTCTCCTGCTGGGAAAGGTGCGGTACTGCATGTTGAACATTCCTAATTCCCCCTCGCTCATGGCCCAGGATGCATATGTCGTCACCGCAGGGCTGTTCAGATGACAGGTGCTTATATCCCCTACGCATACAGGCCTTCGATTGTCAGGGTGTTGCTGTGGTGCTTTGGGTTTGGTCTTGTCCGCCCACTGTACGGAACTGCCCTGACCCTGTACGAATGTTAGATGAGTCACATGGGCACGTTTTGTCCGTGTCTATGGTACCATGTCACCGCCCCCCCCAATTATTCGTAACCGTGTGCGCCGATTGGCCGGTGTACCCGTTGTAGATCTTGTTATACTAATTGCACACGGTCTGGTCGAACGGACCTATTTCCATTACTAACCCTCGGTATGTATGGCCTGTGTCGCAATATTACAAGGGTTTACCATTGCGTGACGACTTTCACTGAGCCACAGACATGTCCGTTGCTTGGTTTGGGCCGGTTCCGCTGTGCTACACACATTTAACATGGCGGAACAGGTTGAACAGCTCAGCCACGAGGACATCGGGTTCCCCGTCGCTGTTTAGTATTGAATCTCTATGTGGAGTTTGTTTCACAAAGCGAGACAATGTCGACATTGTTAACGGACATCTCGCGCAGTACGTCCGCACCGCGGGTGACGTATGTCTGCGTTTGTGTGGCGGACAGGCATTATGCTGTGCCATTATGTCTGGGGATATATGGTTTCTTGACATAGATGATATGCCATACTAGCAATGGCCCGCGTCTGGGTGTGGGTACTGCTGTATTACCCACGGGAAGAGTGGCCTTAGGTTAAGTGGTGCCCTAGGCAGAAGTTGCCACCGATACATCACCCGCTACCCCCCTCCTGGTCTACCTACACCAAATAGAGTCTGGAAAGGTGCCCCGAGTAGAGCAACGCCCTAGACGGCTACCTACTTGGCCTATGCCTAAGGCCGGCTATGTGTGTGGTCCCTCGGGCATCGGACTCGGGAACGCGCCACGTCTGCCATGGGTATGTCCAGCATTACCCACATCCAGCCCCAAGGCAGTCAACACAGCATCCATGGGTCCAGATGGTGTCCCAGCTGTGTACTCCAGGAACTCTATGGGGAAATAAACCCACACTTAGGACAGCTGTTTAATCTTAGCCTCACCTCAGGATACGTACCCGAGTAGTAGCACAAGGCGACTGTAGTCACACTCCACATAGATGGTGCCTCCACTGACCCTGGTTATTACCATACCATTAGTTTGACAAGCCTTATCTGCAAAGCCATGGATATGGATCATAATGGAACACATAGATAAAGACATAGGGGACTCGCATACTTTGGATACAACCCAGTTTAGCATGGTCAAAGTCAGATCATGCCTTTTACACGTGTTTGACTTTGTAGAATCAGTCACCAAGGCCATTGATGAGGGTAAAGCAGTCCATACAGCCTACCTCAACCTGGCAAAGGCCTTCGACACAATACCCCCCTCGGGTATAATTGATAAACCCGTCATCTTGAATGTAAATCCATACATTGCCATATGGGTTGCAAACTGGCTAAGTCACAGAACACACATGGCCATAGTTGCTGGCGCCATGTCATACTCACAGCCAGTCACAGGTGGTGTCCCATGGGGCTCAGTCCTGGGTCCACTATTTCTCAGCATCTACGTTTCCAAAGTACACGCATACACAGGGGGGTTATGGGTGACAATGTTTGCAGATGACTGCAAACCGGGTGCCAAAGTCAGACACACATCTGACACAGATATCCTTCAGGAGTGCCTCACAGATGTGGATAAGTGGTGCCAGAGACACCATCCACTGAGCACAGAGGGGGTTACCAGTGATCTGGGGACCCGGGTTGTTGTTAACCGTTCGTTAGACACACACGTTGCTAACATAGTTAGGTAGACCTTCCACATTGCCCACATCATCATGAAGGGATTCACATCTAGATCAGGGGAGGTCATTGTCCCCTTGTACTCATCACTCATTAGACCTATGATTGGGTACAATGCCCCGTTCAGAATGTATCTGACCCAACACCTGCAGCAGCTGGAAAGGCACCAACAGTTCATCGACAAACAGATGCAGGGTCTCAGGTATATGTGTTATACTGACCAACTGAAAGAATTCCAGCTGTATACAGTTGCATACCACTTGCCCAGAGGTGACCCGTGCCTGGCATACAAGGCTATGTCGAACCCAGATCTGATGACTATGCTTCACGAAAGAAGTTAGATCCTCAGAACCACAAGGGCAGCTGACGACACCTTGACACTGTCATTAATAGAACGTGTTGTTGGGACAGATTCATCACCCAGACACTCACTATGCTGTGGAACAACATCCCAGTACATGTGAGGGCAAGCACCTCGCTGGCCTTGTGTTAGTATTTAGACATGGATGTCTGAATTGATTTATTTAAGTAACCTTCTAAATGAATATTTACATTAGCACATTGTGAATCTTTACATTTCGTTGGTCTATTTTACATTAGTCATAATCATACGGTTTATGTGTATATATTATGGTTCATTTATATTACTAGGTGTCTGCAGTTCTGTTAATATATTGGCACAATCCGTAGGACATATATATGTAGCTTACACAGTCAGACATTTGGAAAACATTATGTTGGTTCATCTTTCATATATGTACATATATTTCTATTTTTTGATGAAGACTGTACCTTTCGAAGCAATGTCTGATGTCCTCACTGTGTGGAATCTGTAACCCAAGTAAGGTTTGTTTGCTTGTTTGCCTTTAAGGCATGTAATTAGTACCTAGCACATCTGATTTACAGACCAATTAAGGGTTTTAAATGTAGTAGGTTGGACTGCATTGTATGTATTCTGAATAAGTCTGCTTATGAAGCAGATGAAGTGGGCTCCAATAGACTATGGTGACTGCCTTTAATTCTTGGTGTGCTCTGAGTGGTCACTGACGGTCTCTACAGTACCTCGTCTTTGCTTTGGACTTCATCGGCTGGTTGTCTGTGTTTGTTGTATGGGGAATGTCAACTGTAGTCCCTATGTGTATTACTTGTGTAATGCCTTACTACGGCAGTGCAATTCCACCGGGTTTGCAGTTATGGGTGCCATCTTAGTCATACGCTTGTCCATCCATGTGAATTGCCTACTGGACACTGGTATAGGGCTGTACACATTTCACACCTGCATTTTGCATTCTCCGGTAGATGGTTTGCATTATTAGCGGAGAGTGAGGCAGGTGCTACGCACACATCCCTCCCACGGGGCGGGACAAAGGATTGCCTGCGAAACAACACCGAGGCCAGATTCTACATACCCAGACTCCCTTGACTGCAACAGTGGACAGTACCCATTACACATCCTTCATGTGTGCGGGACTGTGATGTGGACGCAGTTCAATGGACCCGGTACCCTGGGTATTCCTGTGCATGTGTGCTGCATTTCATGGACAGCTATCATCAACATTGAACACGCTTGCGTGCATATGTGTACCTGTGATGTGGTGACGACAATGAGATCACGTGAGTAATGCAGGAAGCTAGCAGGCATTCTCTGAATAGAATATTTGGGTCCTACAATGGACATCAATGTGCATATGTCAAGTTAGATGTTGCTGGACTGTGTCCACCTGCCCAGTGCTTTTCACTGCTGGTGTATGTTCCCCAATCGCGGATGTCTGTTTGACTACCCATTCCACATGGTGTTACATAACCAGGTGATTTAGTACTGTGAACAAATGACATACATCCAAAGATGCTGGTTAGCAACTGCTTCATATAAACCTCAGACATCCCAATGGGACATATCAGTCACTGTATTTCCAATATAACACCACCGGAACATGTTGATTACCTATGTATTCATTTAACCATGTTGTCTTCATAGGTGGGAATGCCATAGTTTACATATCCTACTTGACGTTGTGTGTGTGCCATTAGTATGTGTTCCACAGGTCACACATCTGTTCCGCTGTACGGTAGCGGGTGCTCCTCATTCTGTTGCTGGCAGATTGAGTGCTGTGTACGCCGGTGTTGGCACGACGGTCCGGCTTTGTATGTAGAATGTCAACTGTAGTCCCTATGTGTATTTCCTGTGTTATGCCTTACCGCGGCTATGTAATTTACCCGGGTTTGCAGTTGTGGGTGCCATCTTGGCCATACGGGTGTCCATCCATGAGAATTGCCTATTGGACACTGGTATAGGGCTGTACACATTCCACACCTGCATTTAGCATTCTCCGGTGGATGGTTTGCATTATTAGTGGAGAGTAAGGCAGGTGCTACGCACACATCCCTCCCACGGGGCGGGACAAAGGATTGCCTGCGAAACAACACCGAGCCCAGAGTCTACATACCCAGAATCCCTTGACTGCAACAATTGACAGTACCCATTACACATCCGTCATGTGTGCAGGACTGTGATGTGGACGCAGTTCTATGGACCCGGTACCCTGGGTATTTCTGTGCATGTGTGCTGCATTTCATGGACAGCTATCATCAACATTGAACACGCTTGCGTGCATATGTGTACCTGTGACGTGGTGACGACAATGAGATCACGTGAGTAATGCAGGAAGCTAGCAGGCATTCTCTGAATAGAATTTTTGGGTCCTACAATGGACACCGATGTGCATATGTCAAGTTAGATGTTGCTGGACTGTGTCCACCTGCCCAGTGCTTTTCACTGCTGGTGTATGTTCCCTAATCGCGGATGTCTGTTTGACTACCCATTCCACATGGTGCTACATAACCAGGTGATTTAGTACTGTGAACAAATGACATACATCCAAAGATGCTGGTTAGCAACTGCTTCATATAAACCTCAGACATCCCAATGGGACATATCCGTCACTGTATTTCCAATATAACACCACCGGAACATGTTGATTACCTATGTATTCATTTAACCATGTTGTCTTCATAGGTGGGAATGCCATAGTTTACATATCCTACTTGACGTTGTGTGTGTGCCATTAGTATGTGTTCCACAGGTCGCACATCTGTTCCGCTGTACGGTAGTGGGTGCTCCTCATTCTGTTGCTGGCAGATTGAGTGCTGTGTACGCCGGTGTTGGCACGACGGTCTGGCTTTGTATGTGGAATGTCAACTGTAGTCCATATGTGTATTTCCTGTGTTATGCCTTACCGCGGCTATGTAATTTACCCGGGTTTGCAGTTGTGGGTGCCATCTTGGCCATACGGGTGTCCATCCATGAGAATTGCCTACTGGACACTGGTATAGGGCTGTACACATTCCACACCTGCATTTAACATTCTCCGGTGGATGGTTTGCATTATTAGCGGAGAGTAAGGCAGGTGCTACGCACACATCCCTCCCACGGGGCGGGACAAAGGATTGCCTGCGAAACAACACCGAGCCCAGAGTCTACATACCCAGAATCCCTTGACTGCAACAATTGACAGTACCCATTACACATCCGTCATGTGTGCGGGACTGTGATGTGGACGCAGTTCTATGGACCCGGTACCCTGGGTATTTCTGTGCATCTGTGCTGCATTACATGGACAGCTATCAGCAACATTAAACACGCTTGCGGTGCATATGTGTACCTGTGACGACAATGAGTTCAGGTACGCATTGAAATAAGACATAATTCGATTCTTTCCACAATTTTTGGGTCCTACAATGGACACCACTGTGCATATGTAAAGTGTAGAGCTTGTCGGACTGTGTCCGTGTGAGCAGTGGGTTTCACTGATGCTGTGTGTTCAGCAATCGCGGATGTGTGCTTGACTACCCATAGTGTGTAGCGCTACAGGAACCATGTCTTCCGACACCAGAACCCAATGCTATACATCCAATGTTGCAGGTTAACAACCACTTTCATACCATACCCAGAGGTCACGGTTGGGAGGTATTGCCACTTTATTATCGGAACAACACCCCCAGACTGTGTACATCACGGGATCTTTAGGCCAGTCTTACCAGCCATTTGCAATTGTAAGTAGCAGACACGTGTCAATACATGTATGATAAGACATATTGTCATGCAGAAGTTAATCTATGTTATTTGGACATTGGCTTCTGCTTTTGGCATCCGTTGCTGTGAGTGTTGCCAGTTACCATACACATTGCTTGCTCAGAGGCAGACTACACAATTCTGCACACTACTGTGGTCTCCTTTAAGGACCCTGAGCCAGTGGTCGACAGTACGGCAGCCACTGCATCAATCACATTTGCCATCTACCAGTACCTACAGGACTGCATCCACCAGGCATTCACTTACCCAACTGTGGTTCATTGTACCAATGCCAAGCATCCAGTGTGGTGTACCCCAGCCATACACAGGATGTACAACACGAGGAGGTGGCTACTACAAGGTGGAGCAGACACCTTGTGAGGTATGACACCCTTGGTCATCATATGTGTAGAGTTACACACTGTCATGAAATTGTCCAGGGCACATTCCACAGATATACCTACATGGACCTGGCTAACAATCATACCACCTTCAGTTGCTATGCTCAACACCTGGGAGCTCACTCCCACATATGCTCTGACTGGGTTCACATAGAGGTGGGGTTTACTCAACATACACACATTGCCAACATACAGGCTGACAAGTCCAGTGAGGACATCTCCACACCCTCCCCACACATGAGGAGATGTGTGTACCAGCGGTTTGTGGTCACCAAATGTTCTGTGACACACAGGTGGGACATGCTCTCTCCAGGGTAGTGGACATAGCATCCATGAGACCAGCTGGTGACCCCACTGTGTACTCCACTATCTCATTGAGGTATTAGACCCACAGTTATGACAGCTATTTCTTTGTAGCCTCACCTCAGGTAAGGTACCCAGGTTGTGTCGCATGGCAACCATAGTCCCACATCACAGGGCCAATGCCTCCACTGAGCCTGGTTATTACTGTCCCATTACCATGAGGAGACCTATCTGCAAAGACATGTGGAGGGATCATACTGCGGCTCATATATGACTGCATAGGGGACATACATACTTTGCATCCAACACGGTTTGTCTTGTTCAGGGGCGGTTCATGCCTTTAAAGCATGGGCAAAATTTTCGGGACAGTCACCGAGGCCATTGATGGGGGTGTTGCAGTCCATACAGCCTACCTCGACCTGGCAAAGGCCTTCATCACATTACCCCCCTCAAGTATCGTTGATAAACCCATTGGCTGGGATGTGGACACGTACATCACAGAATGTGTTGGAAACTGTCTATGCGACACAACCCACACAGTCATAGTTGCTGGCAGTATGTCAGACCTACTGCCTGTTGCAAGTGGTGTCCCATGGGGCCCTTCTGTGGGTCCACTCCTGTCATACATCTACATTTCCACGGTACAGGCACACACAGGGGTGCTATGGGCAACAGTGTTTGTAGATGACTGCAAAACAGGTGCCAAAGTGGGACGGACATCTGACACAGATATCCTTCGAAGGGGCCTCCCAGGTATGCATATCTGCTGTCAGGGACATGTCCCACAGCTAAATGCGAAGTAATGCAACATCATACCTGTGGAGAACTACTAGGTCACCCCTGTCCAGCATATAGGTGGCTGTCCACTCAGCACAGGGGTGATTACCAGGGATCAGGGGACAGAGTTTGTCAGTCACCATTCATTCCACACACATGTTGCTATCGTGGTTGTGTGGGACTTCTACATTGCCCACCTGTTTGTGCAGGGATTCACATCTACATCAAGCTAGGTCATTGTCTCCTTGTACCCATTACGTGTTACACCTATGATCTACTACATTGCCCCATTCAGACTGTATCTGACCATACACCTACAGCAGCTGGGAAGCCCACATAGGTTAATTGTTGTACAGATGCAGGATGACACCATTTTGTGTAATGCTGCCCCACTTGTAGGACCCCTGCCACATTACGTCACATACCTGCTGTTTAGTGTTGACCTGTGCCTGACATACAAGGCCATGTCAACCCATATGTCATGTGTATGCTTCACCTACTGTATCTGCATCCCTCAGAACCACTAGGGCAGGTTACATTTACCTTGTCACGGTCATTAATGGGATGTGTTTGAGTGACACATATATCACCCAGACACTCATTATGCTGTGGATCTACATCACAGTACATGTGAGACAGAGATCCTTAATAGCCTTGTTCGCAGGTATGTTGTCCATTGGATGGAGAATTGCAGGTATAGGCCAAGGATTACATCATTATCAGTGCTTGACGGAGGTACAGCAATATCATGAGTATTTTATCCGAAGCACAGAAGGTTGGCAAAGTCATCCTAACTATGGTGTAGTATTATGGCTGAACCTGGGACGATGGCCTACCCTGTACCTATGGACGTATGAACCTATATTCATAGTTTGTCACTTTTACAATTGTCTATCCACTATACTCTTTTGCCACTGTATATTTCTGTGGCACATGATTGTCCTCTGTATTACATGCAGGTATGCTGTGTACAGTGCACATACGTCACTGTTGATGACAGTGTATCTGTGTCCCTAACACTGTGATACTGAGGACTACCACACATCCTTCACAACATTACATGCATATGTCCATTCTATTCTTCTTTGGCCTATGGGGGGGTGTTAAGGCAAATATTACTCAAGTCCCTGTTTGTGCATGCTTCATGTTGGTGTTTGACCAGGCTCCGTTGCAGTCATGTGTTGGACAGTAGTGTGTCTGTGTGTTTGCCATGTGTTTTATTGCCGGTACATCTGTGGGAGGTGTAGTTGGCACATGTTCCTCTTTGCAGGGACACCCATCCTGGGGTTTGTGTCATGCATCTGCACTTGGCACGTGCCATATGTCCTGTACTATTCCCACAGTCGTATGCCTTCATGCACTACTACTGCGTGTTACTGGCTGTTTGTATGTGGTACACATGGACATTGTGATGGTTGGCTTGACCTATTCCCATGCTAGAACGTACACATCTGTCAATTAAGGTTTTTAAATCAAACTGTAACACTCATTCGTATTTTCAAAATGACAGTCAATAACACAGGAAGCTGAGATTAATAACATTTTACTACTGTGCAGCAGGAGGCAAAGGAGTATGCAGTAAAAGTTTAGACATTTGTTTAACTCTATACATGTTACATCTGTATGAGCATTCTGTATACTATCATCTTTTGCACACATTAATGATGTGGTCAGTCACAAGGCATTTACATCGCTAGAGTCAAGAACATTGTATTCCTACAACAGTGCTCAGGTAATGCTTATTAAATGTTTTCCCATGAGGATAGCCCAACCTTGCGAGCCACATATTCACTTAGACTGTACTGCGTAAATTCTGCTCTGTCACGGTTCCAACACTGTTCATATCCAGTCCTCACTCCATTTCCTACTAGGTTCCTGTGTCTCTCTGCTGAGCAGCTGTACTCTGTGTTACAGCTCACAAGCCTATCCTCCTCAGTGGAAGGATGACAGATATACCTGTACATACATGTATTATTCTCTAACCGAGCAGATGACTAATGCTGAATGACATACACCTGCTGCACTGGTTACTGCTAGGGTCAGGGTTCAATCACACTGCAACTACACTACAGGCAATTACATGCATGATAAGCTGTACTGCCATATTGTCAGGTAGAATAATATGCATTATACACTATTTGCTTCTAAAGTTGCACGACATATATATGTTTAAATGTGTATTTTGCTAACATTCTCCCTCCTTTGATTGCTTCTACTCTATCCAGAAACATATACAACATTATTTCATTCCCTAGCCTCTTCCTCTGTGGAACGTTTAACTAGGCAAGTAATTTGTTGTACATTTCAAGAAGGATTGCATTTTCTATTGACAAATACCACTACAGGTCTTGATACATAGTCTCGGTACAGATATGTCGCCAGAGTCCCTGACTAATACTTACATGCAAAGTATCCCGCAATAGACACATGCTCCCAATATGAGCGGAACAACACAAATGGCAATCATGATATTCAGTATGACTGACCCCATCCACCCAATGGTTTGTGGAAATGGTTCGCCAGTGGGTTTGGGCCTGGTTCCGCCATGGATGACACCTGCTGTATTACCTCTAGGTGGCCGTTGATTTTGGTCTCTTCATGTGGTAGTTGGACACAGCGATCTTCTTCAGTAAGCGCCAAGACGCACCAATTCTCAGCTCCACGGTGCAGTCGTGCTATTACATTTTGTGACACAACAGTTCTCATTGCATCCAGTTCATCAGTCACAAGTTCAAGAGCGGAAAGTCACATTCATCCTTCCTCCGACAGGTTTTGATAACTTCCTCTGTTCCCTGATTGATTTCACTACTCCACAAGCTGGGAGTGTTCCAGCCCAGGTTGTGACGCTGTCACTCAAGTCCATATGAATCGATATTCCTTTATCTCTTGCAGAAGACTGGAATGTCAGAACAGCTTCCATTTCACCCACTGGATTAGTAGGTTTCTCGACTGTGTTCCCAGTTCTTCGAGCTATATGTGTTATAGTTCGTTTCGCACCCAGAGGCAATTGTACAGTATGTCATGTGACTGGAGCCAGATAACCCAAATAACAACTGCCGGACCAATTCCCAGGTAACCATTGATATGCTTATTTCCCACAAACAACATAACAATATTCTACTTTACTACTGATGCGGGTTACCTCTGCATGTAACATTTTCCTGTCTCTAACAGAGGACTGTTTATACAATTCAGGATGTTTCTACACATCCTTCAACATTGTTCTCATGATGTTTCAATACAAATAATGAATGGTGCTACAAGTAGTACTGTGTTCTTTGGCTGTTATATGACATTCGTAAGACACAGTTATGTTACAAATACTCCCACCAACTGAAACTGTATCATGTTTATGATAACATACAATTCCTTTTTGTGTAACAGGTAAGTACATTGCCACGTTGTCCTGTGATCTCACAGAACCTGTATCAAAGTGTAGATATTCACAAGTCTCAATCTATTCCCAAGGGGACAACATGCATCGGAAGTCCTCCATATGATGTAGGTATGGCAGTACAAACACAGCAATTTAAAGTGTTCCTAGTCTCTATATGCACACGCCATGCCTAGGTATCTGTTGAAGTGTGGAAGACACTCTGTGGCCAGTTCATCACGTATCAGTATTTGTATCCGTGTAGTTATATGCAGGTAAGGTCCCAGAAAATGTAAAGTAAACACAAACATGGTTAATAGGTGTATAATCATTAGGACAGCAAACAAAATGTCTTTGGGGTTGCTTTGTATTGTTATACAGTCTTGCCCGGTGATTCAGGCTGTTTGGTATATCAGCTACAAGATGTCAATCAGACTTGATATCCTTTACCGGTTTGAAAATGTGAGGTGGACCCAGGACGACCTCTCTGCAAACTTTACTGCAGTAGGCGTTCCCAACAGTACCCGGTACAGACCTTCACAATTTCCACTTGGCAATAATGTTCTTTGGATAACAGTGACATACACACAGGATACTGGTGTCAGCTATGCGTCCGCCTTCGCTTGCTCTTATCTGTAAAAGACTTTAACTGAAGAACAGTGTTATTGGTTAACAATCCTCTCATGTCACCTGCTAATGAGTCATCGACCTCCGGCTCTGCAGGCATGACAGCTTTCCACTCTGGCACATGATATGCCATTCCACATACTACTTCGAAGTGGGTGCAGCACTTTACATTTGGAACTGTTGTCATGCTCAGCAATGCTAGAGGTAGACAGCACATGTAACTCGTCTGGATGTCACCCACCAACCTCCTCTACTTATTTCTCGGGATCCCATTTTACGGCGCCAGCAGTCATGCTGACTGTGGGTTGTACATGCAATTTACATTCATGGTAATACAAACTAATCCCCCAGGTTGCGTGATTGTCTGGTTCACTACATGTGTTCTATTGTCACTGTAGCTTCTTTACAGCATGCCAGATCTAGGTATACTTGACTTTACTGGCACCTTTGCCACTGCTGCTGCATCCGGATTCATGGTTGGGAATGATTCTACCCATTTTGATTATATATATGTGTAATCGCTAAACAGTATTTGTTCCCTTCACATTTATGCAGATGTATGAACTCCATACAAATAGTACGGAACGGTTATGGTGGTGTAGGTAAACTCACTCCCTTCGGTTTAAATACTCCCTGTGCATGATATCTACTGCAAACGTGACACACTGCTCATGATGTTTGTATGTGGTTCGTAATTCCGTATGTTAGGGGTATTCTGTTAACCAAATGTACCATCCCCCCTGTTGAGACATGTCTCTACCCATGGCTCCACAAAGCCGCATATCTGAATACATTAGACGTTAATATTGGCTTTCTCACTGTGGATAAGTGCAGTCCGTGTTCAAGGATTGCTCCTCGTCATAACCACGTCGACTTTTCTGCTTTCGTAGTTGCTGTTTGCATTGTTTGTACAGTTTCTACATCTAAACTGTCTGAGGTTTGTCATTCCTCATTCACACAAACACTTTCCAACTGTGAGGCTGCTTGTTTTGCAGGTGCATGAGCTCATGCCTTACCTTTCCTACTGTTATCCTGTTGCTTTCTATGACCTGCACATTTACAATTACCTACTTTAGTGGGTAACTGAATGGAGTCTAATGCATTCAAGATCGATTGCATGATTAATCGGTTTACCGGTGGATGTTATCATTCCCCTATTCTTCCACTGCTGCTCATAAACATGCACTGTACAGACAACATACTGACTATCGGGACATATGTCCACACATCAGTTTTCCGCTACAGTACAAGCACGTGTTAAAGCTATCTATTCTGCTGCTTGAGCAGACACGTTATGCTGCAGGGTTTGGCCGTCTACAATCTCATTATCAATAACTACTGTATAACCTACTTGATTCGTTTCTGTAGGACTCTGTCTACATGATCCGTACACATTAACTGTCACCTCTGCATCATCTAAGGGTATATCAGTGATATCATGTCTGTGTGTAGTTATTTAATCCATTTCGTATAGGCAACTGTGTGGTGTGCCATACACAGGTGTCGGACGTGACGTTGATAGGTTTCATGTTGTACAACGTTCAATCACCATATGAGGTTGACTCAGTGGTATGGTCAAACAAGACAAATGTCTAGCACGGGTCAGGAATGCTATCTTCTCTTGCAGCAGACTGACCGCAACTGCATGAGACATTCTCACAGTGAGAGGGTGGTCTAGTAACATTACGGCCGGGGCCTGTACTGCCATGGGTGCTACAACAACTGCCTGTACACAATGTGGCACTGACCATGCCACAGTGTCCGACTGCAATGAGTAGTAAGCTATGTAGCGTTGCTTACTTCCCTGCTGTTGCATCAAGACTGACGTCATATATCTCCGCTTACAATCTACGGTCTGACAACATGTGTTATGATTATTCAGGAGACCTACTACAGCTGTTGAGGCTATCAATCGTTCTAGTCTGCAGAACGCTGTTTCTGCTACTGTAATCCAGTGTAGTATGTGTTGTGCTGCCATAGGTGTATTAAAGATTAAGGCAAACAATACAGCGGATTCCAAAGCATTGTTTGTTATCCAGATTTGACAAATGTTAGTCGGCCCAGACAGGACTTCATTCCCTTCTTGTTAGTTGGCTTGGGTGCTTATGATATTGCTACCTTCCTATCATCATGTGATGTTCTAACCTACTTGGATACCACATATGCCGGTAATTGACCTGTATTCTCTGTAGTTGCAATTTATGCTTGCTTACTTTATGTCCCTGTTCTGCTGAATATCTCAATAATGCTATTGTATCTTCCATACATTGCTGCTGGGTAGGGGCCGCAAGCAGAATATCATCCACATAAAGTAGAACTTGACTGGCCCCGGGTGGAGTTAACACCGGAATGTAGCTAGCCATCTCCTGTGGGAATATCGTTGTACTTTCACAGTATCCCCGATAGCCGGGTATGGCTGTGTCTGTCCCCCTGACTGTACATGCAAATCAATACGGACTATCTGGATGTATAGGTATTGCAAAGGAGCATAGCTTATATGTACCACGGTAAGATACTTCTGTGGCGTGTTCATAGCATTGAATATAGTGTGTGGGTCTGGCACCAACGCTACCCTAAGTATTCTTACATGATTTACAGCTTGTACATACTGTGCCATCCGCCATTCCCTTTTGTTTCCGATCAGAAGATACAGGGTATTGCATGGTGAATAGCGATTACTTTGTGGATGGGGAATTCCTCTATGACTTTACAGATATCTTCTGGTGTCCACGGTCTATACGCCACGGGGCTGGGTCCTGGCCTTCCTGTCCTGCATGAGGGTTCGGTACTTCAATTAATTGACAGATATCCTCACTCTGTTTTAGTGACTGTCTTCTTACTCGGGTGTCCCTAGGTATGTTACGTGTTCGGGATGTGGTTTCAATAGCTTCTGTTACATTTGTTCGTTGTGCTACCTCTGTTGCCACAGGATAACGTGTGGGGACTAGCGTGCCCTCCCGCTTCATATCCTGGATGTGGTATCGGAGGTGGTAGGGGGTTGTGGGGGGGGGCTATCGGTACTACTGTATTATGATCTTCTCTGTGTACGTATGATGCTTAGCCATTTGTAGTGTTCTGTTCCCTTCGGTACACTACCTCAATCCACCTATGTGCATGACGGATACCCAATTGTCGCTGTTTTGTCGCCTGCACACCTTAGGGCTGCCACCTTTTCAAATGCACAATGTGGGACATTAGTGTTCGGAACGTGTAATTTTCCAGGAAAAGGCATACCCACGGCCAGTACGTAGGACAGGATTTCACTTTTTGCCAGGAGAGCGACCAATTGTTGTAGCATTTCAGTTGCTTATTCTGTTTATTATGATATTTTGCTGTTCCAGATACAAATTTACTGGTTTATGCTACCATTTTGATAGATATCTGGGAAATGTTTGTCCTGAGATATCAGGACATTTGCCATTTGTTCGGTTTGTTTACAGGACACGGCTGGCCAAAGAGGGACTGTCCCTCTCAGGGTGGAACAGGTGTTTACCCTGGAACATGTGCATCACATTTTCAGGGATTACAATGTTTCAGTAACGATATTTTGTGTAATATACCATCAATGTCATATTTATTACCCCATTTTGCTGCGTAACTCACATTATGTGCTCTCTGCGATTGCATATACTTCACGTCACCGGACAATCCCGGATCACATGATCTGTTTCCTCAATACTCTCCCATATCCTCTACACGACTGCTACGCACCCTTCTCTCATACCAAGTGGTGTCTCCTTCCCTGTATCCACTGTAGTGTCTACAGTCACTAGTTACTCCGCTGTGTGTTCCCTGACCTATGTTCAGATTTAACAGTATTTGGATAGGTCTTCGACCCGCTATCACAACTGTTAACAGAAACACAATGTAGTCTGGTCCCTGATCTACAATAGAGACAAAAAGGCAAACACTCCTTACCTGGGCCTCCTGTTTAAGGCTGCACGCTTTCTTCTTGGGATCCAGTTTTCCGCTTTTCAGCCACAGATCAGACAGTAAACAGCCTCTTTACACACAACAATTCAGTCGGAGGTCTTTTCATTCAAGAAGAACCATTTATGCAAATTCTCCTGCGTAGATGTCTAACCAGCCATGCACTCTGACATGTAGCTTACCAAGGAATTCGGATTACAAGGATCACAATGTGAAATAAGTTGTTAAAACCAGACTGTAGTTATCAGTAGGCTTTTCTAAGTGACAGCCAATAACACAGGAGGCTCGGGTTCGGAAAGTTTTAGTAGTGTACACAGGCAGGCTAAATAATATACAGTCCAAGTATGAGTGTTTTGTCTGACTCTATACAGTAAGCAGTTTCTTTATATAGTGTTTACAATCAGCTTTTGCCCACCTTACTGACGTGGTCGGTCACAGGGCATTTCCATCACTATGGTCCGCAATAGTCTATACATACGTGGGTGCTGGGGTCGTGCTTTTAAAATGTTTTCCCATGAGAATAACACAGCCTTGCAAGGCACCTTGTAAATTACAGTGTCCTTCTGTGATTGTAGCTGTTTCAAGGACCCTAGACTGTTTCGATACAGTGGACAGTTAATTTCTTAATACGTTGCTTTGTCTCTCTGGTAAGGAGTTGTACTGTTATCTTCGATAGAGCTCACAAGGCCATCCTCCTCAGGGGAAGGAGTGATGTTATGCATGTACATACATTTATTGTTCTGTAACCCAGCAAATAATTAATGGTGACAGACATAAGCCTGCTGTACTGCTTACTGCCAGGTTCAGAATTCCATCACACTACAGCTTAGCTTCACCAATTACATGCAGGCTTAGTTCTACTGCCATATTGTACGGTACAATTCAATGCATTATATAGTATTTTGAGTCTAAACTGGCACTTAATATGTGTTTCTATATATATTTTTCGAACAACATCCATCCGGCCATATGCATGTTGTTCCGTCCTTTACCTTGACCGTGTGTATTTGTCCGTCCGGCAACGCTACTCTCCACATGTGATGTCCCAGCTTCCCCTTCTTTGTCTGTAGCACCCTGTTAGGACGTCCTGTTTGGTAGGCACGTGTTCCGCTATATGTGATCGACTTCACTGCATAGATAATCATCGATGCGGTGGTCCAACGACCCGACTTGTCCACATATGTACAGTTATGTGCACCGTGTCGTATGCAAACCTATATGGTTTGGACGGGTACATACTACATGCGGGATGTACACATTCTGCAGACACATTCACATGCAGCCATTTACATATCTGTACCTGCGGTGGGTTGGTGACATGTGGGTAATGATTTGCCCGTGGCATTGCCTAACACAAACATCTTACCACATTTCAGGTATGCACATTGTGTGTGGGTGTATAGCTGCACACGGATGCTAGCAGGTTAGGGTGCAGAGGTGTACATGGGTGGGACTGACATGTACAATGAGGCTATTGTGTAGTACATCCGAATGCATGGGTTCTGCTTCTGGATATTACACTTCAACATACGCCATCCAGTGTATGCAACAGAGACGTTGTTGGGTGTGGGATATGTTGCTATGCACATGTTTGCCTGTGTTTGAGGTATCTTGCTTCCTTACTGTTGTTATGTCAACACAGCTACCCGGATATGTACTCTCACTACTGCTTGTGACCATTATGGTTGGCACCTTTTCCAATGCCCATAGTGGGGCATGTTATGTGGAAACTGAAGTTGCAGGACTACACATACCCACGGCTAGTGCAGTTGACAGAACTTCACTTGTTTGCCATACTATAAGCTTATTCTGTAAGCATTTGGGTTCCTTATTTATTTTCTTATGCCATGTCTGTGTTTCATATAGTAATGTATATGTTTTATGCTACTATTACATGTATATTGCGGGGAATTTTCTTGGCAGGGGATCGGAGGTCATTTTCCATTTTTCTGATTGTTGCAGGGACACAACTGTCCAATCAGGGACTGTCCATGGCACATTGGGACAGCAGGTAACCCTGGTGACCATGCCCATGTCGCTACTGGGGTTTCCACCTTTTCCAGTTTCCGATCTGGGATATTTCCGGGACTCACATCTGACTTTACAGGCCGACACATACACACGGTCACTATATAGCATAGAACTTCACTTGTTTGCCTAAATATAAGCTTATTGTTGTGGCAATTTGCTTGCTTATTCTGTTTCTTGTGTCATTTAGGTATTTCTGTTACAGAAATAACCAATTCATGCTACCATTACATTAAATACGGGATATCATTGTGTCCTACAATCGTAGCACATCAGCCATTTCTAATACGTTTTTCGGGACACAACTGGCCATAGAGAGACTGCCCCAACCACAGTGGGACAGGTGGTGACCTTAGTCGCTGCTCCTATGTCGGTGCGGCGCGCTGACATGCGGCTGTACACCTTCTCTGAGTGTAAACACTGACGGTGCATTGCGGACGAACGCGGTCTTATGCGTATCCTTTGCTCCTTGGACGGGTACACTTATGCCTTCGTGGCTTGTATTTGCTTCTCCGTTAATTTGGGATGGGTACTATGTTGCATACTGTACGTGCGTTTCATTCTGCACGGGACCTGGCTGCTGCCATTACTATTGTGGGCGGACCGTGGCTGTCAGCACATTAGGTTGCTCACCTCATGCCGGCTTAGACACGCCTCCAGATGCATCCTACCTGGGCTCGCTCACGTACACTACGCACATGTCTGTGATTCCGGTGCACTCCCAGTAATATGCATATGGCGCTACTGCGCCGGCTATTCCATGCACCGCCGGCGCAAGCCTTACGCCGGCCTTGTGCCGAGCTTCATGAATCCCGGGGCTTATCTTTAATGGATTTTGGGATATGAGCTAACAAGTGTTTGTCTCTAGGGATGCTATTATTTAACAGGAGTCTGAGAGGTTATTTATTGAGTACAATTGAAATAATAGAGATGGGGGCCTCTTATCCACTGAACCTTCTTCTGTTTGATCCACTAGGTATTGAAGTGTGTTTTGCTGTTCTGTTGATTTATCACTACACCTAAGTCCTACTTGACATTCTGTGGCATTATCCATAAGTGTGCTGACAGACTCAAACCTTTCTCTAAAACTAAATCAAATAATTTACTCCTGCTGACTTCTGACAAAGATTCTAGAGTTTGTCTATTGTTTCAGTGCCCTGCTTTCAATTTCCCTTGTTAACGTATGACCTGCTGAATCTTCTCTCGGTGCTATTCTGCCTGCTTTAGTTTCACAGTCTGCAACATAAACATTTGATGTTCTTTTTTGTGTTCTTTTCCTGTTCTTCTTAGGTGGCATCTCAGCATTTTATGAGATGTCTAGTTTGGCTGCTGCTCGACTGCTTTTCAATTCTTTAAGGAGTTTGATTCACCAGCCTCAAATTCACGGAACAGCTCTTTTGCATTTGCAGTTATATCGATCCATCTTTCATTTATCATTAACAGAGAAATATTAATTTAGTGAAGGTCTACATAGGCAAGAATTACTAACAAATGAACATTACTGGATTACTATTATGAAAATAGATATATATGTACATATCTTTCCATTCAAACTTTTATTTTTATAGAAATGAATGGCTGATTAAGTGTATTAGACAATCTCCTTTTTGCATGTTTTTTATTATATTCAAAATTAATTTGCTGAATATATGATCTCCTATAATTGCTCTACTTTGTTTTGCTTTTATTATTGTATTAAGTCTGTGTGTATGTGTGTGTGTGTGTGTGTGTTGTGTGTGTTGTGGTACATACTACATGCGGGATGTACACATTCTGCAGACACATTCACATGCAGCCATTTACATATCTGTACCTGCGGTGGGTTGGTGACATGTGGGTGCGTATTTGCCAGCGTGGCATTGCCTAACACAAACATCTTACCACATTTCAGGTATGCACATTGTGTGTGGGTGTATAGCTGCACACGGATGCTAGCAGGTTAGGGTGCAGAGGTGTACATGGGTGGGACTGACATGTACAATGAGGCTATTGTGTAGTACATCCGAATGCATGGGTTCTGCTTCTGGATATTACACTTCAACATCGCCATCCAGTGTATGCAACAGAGACGTTGCTGGGTGTGGGATATGTTGCTATGCACATGTTTGCCTGTGTTTGAGGTATCTTGCTTCCTTACTGTTGTTATGTCAACACAGCTACCGGATATGTACTCTCACTACTGCTTGTGACCATTATGGTTGGCACCTTTTCCAATGCCCATAGTGGGGCATGTTATGTGGAAACTTCGAAGTTGCAGGACTACACATACCCACGGCTAGTGCAGTTGACAGAACTTCACTTGTTTGCCATACTATAAGCTTATTCTGTAAGCATTTGGGTTCCTTATTTATTTTCTTATGCCATGTCTGTGTTTCATATAGTAATGTATATGTTTTATGCTACTATTACATGTATATTGGGAATTTTCTTGGCAGGGGATCGGAGGTCATTTTCCATTTTCTGATTGTTGCAGGGACACAACTGTCCAATCAGGGACTGTCCATGGCACATTGGGACAGCAGGTAACCCTGGTGACCATGCCCATGTCGCTACTGGGGTTTCCACCTTTTCCAGTTTCCGATCTGGGATATTTCCGGGACTCACATCTGACTTTACAGGCCGACACATACACACGGTCACTATATAGCATAGAACTTCACTTGTTTGCCTAAATATAAGCTTATTGTTGTGGCAATTTGCTTGCTTATTCTGTTTCTTGTGTCATTTAGGTATTTCTGTTACAGAAATAACCAATTCATGCTACCATTACATTAAATACGGGATATCATTGTGTCCTACAATCGTAGCACATCAGCCATTTCTAATACGTTTTTTCGGGACACAACTGGCCATAGAGAGACTGCCCCAACCACAGTGGGACAGGTGGTGACCTTAGTCGCTGCTCCTATGTCGGTGCGGCGCGCTGACATGCGGCTGTACACCTTCTCTGAGTGTAAACACTGACGGTGCATTGCGGGACGAACGCGGTCTTATGCGTATCCTTTGCTCCTTGGACGGGTACACTTATGCCTTCGTGGCTTGTATTTGCTTCTCCGTTAATTTGGGATGGGTACTATGTTGCATACTGTACGTGCGTTTCATTCTGCACGGGACCTGGCTGCTGCCATTACTATTGTGGGCGGACCGTGGCTGTCAGCACATTAGGTTGCTCACCTCATGCCGGCTTAGACACGCCTCCAGATGCATCCTACCTGGGCTCGCTCACGTACACTACGCACATGTCTGTGATTCCGGTGCACTCCCATTAATATGCATATGGCGCTACTGCGCCGGCTATTCCATGCACCGCCGGCGCAAGCCTTACGCCGGCCTTGTGCCGAGCTTCATGAATCCCGGGGCTTATCTTTAATGGATTTTGGGATATGAGCTAACAAGTGTTTGTCTCTAGGGATGCTATTATTTAACAGGGAGTCTGAGAGGTTATTTATTGAGTACAATTGAAATAATAGAGATGGGGGCCTCTTATCCACTGAACCTTCTTCTGTTTGATCCACTAGGTATTGAAGTGTGTTTTGCTGTTCTGTTGATTTATCACTACACCTAAGTCCTACTTGACATTCTGTGGCATTATCCATAAGTGTGCTGACAGACTCAAACCTTTCTCTAAAACTAAATCAAATAATTTACTCCTGCTGACTTCTGACAAAGATTCTAGAGTTTGTCTATTGTTTCAGTGCCCCTGCTTTCAATTTCCCTTGTTAACGTATGACCTGCTGAATCTTCTCTCGGTGCTATTCTGCCTGCTTTAGTTTCACAGTCTGCAACATAAACATTTGATGTTCTTTTTTGTGTTCTTTTCCTGTTCTTCTTAGGTGGCATCTCAGCATTTTATGAGATGTCTAGTTTGGCTGCTGCTCGACTTCTTTTAAATTCTTTAAGGGAGTTTGATTCACCAGCCTCAAATTCACGGAACAGCTCTTTTGCATTTGCAGTTATATCGATCCATCTTTCATTTATCATTAACAGAGAAATATTAATTTAGTGAAGGTCTACATAGGCAAGAATTACTAACAAATGAACATTACTGGATTACTATTATGAAAAATAGATATATATGTACATATCTTTCCATTCAAACTTTTATTTTTATAGAAATGAATGGCTGATTAAGTGTATTAGACAATCTCCTTTTTTGCATGTTTTTTTATTATATTCAAAATTAATTTGCTGAATATATGATCTCCTATAATTGCTCTACTTTGTTTTGCTTTTATTATTGTATTAAGTCTGTGTGTATGTGTGTGTGTGTGTGTGTGTGTTGTGTGTGTATGCATATGTATCTATATATATATATATATATATATATATATATATATATATATATATATATATAGATATATATATATATGAAAAAGGGGACTCAGTATAAGCACTGTGATTTTTGTAGTTGTGGTGTACCTAATCTACTGTTGGCCTTTTAAAAGCTTTTAATTTTGTTTTTTTTTGTTTTTTTATAATTTTTTTCATATGTGTTCTGTCTCTAAATATAATGTAAAGTTGTCAAAGTATTATACTCAGGGATGGCTGTTAGGGTGTTGCTTAGCCCTTGGTTGTTAAAAATTTCCTTGTCAATTGATTTACAATATGACAATTGTAAACACTAAAACCATGTACCAATCAAGGGTTAGAATCAAACTCTGTACCTTGTTTTTGTAGAGTGAACATTGTAACCATTCTGCCAACCTCTAATCTTCTATTTTAAATCTAATTGCTTGTCATCTTTCTCAGAGACTGCACTTACCCCTTGTGGCACAACGACATTGAGATAGTATGTCTTTTATTTGTCTGGTTATTATTATTATTATTATTATTATTATTATTATTATTATTATTATTATTATTATCATCATCATCATCATCTGTGATCATAGTCTAATGAACTGGTGATAAAATAAAAGCAGTAACATAAAAATTTTATTGGAATATAAAAGTCTTATTCCAATTCTGATTCTTTTTTTTTTAAATAAAATATAGTCTTGTCAGATGACTGAAGCTAAACGCTGATACAGGCATTCCAGTGGAGAGTGTTTCCCTGCACTGACACATTAACATATTGTTTGCTTTGTCTGGAAAGAGGTTCTTGTTCCTGCTCTAAACCAAATCATACAGTGTTAAAACATCTCAAGCTTAAGAAACAGCCTGAGAGGAAATTCAGACTAAGCTCCCTGAAAAAATGCTATGATTGAGAACTAACTTTTCTGCTGCTAATTTATGTTGCTTCTTGTTCTGCTGCCGGATCTGGGAATCAGTGAACCCACTGAAACTAACAGTGGCACTGTCACCCCTCATCAAGTACTCTGCTTAGTAAATGTGAGTTCTCCAATCCCTGCGTAGACTCTGCAGCTCCAAGCCAGGCCTAAGCCTTCTGCCTGTCAGGAAAAAAAAGACCTTAACGACAGCTCTTCATCATACCTAGAAACAGGCAGAAAAGGCAATTTGCTAATTGATGTCAAGATGATAACAGCAATCATGGGCCAAGAAACACAACAGAAAACCAGATAGAAATCCCAATGTTATAACAACTGCTTGCTTCAGAAAATACTATACTAGCTCATAAAACTGTGAAACATCAGCATCAGCCAGTCACTCTTCTGTCCTGCTTTTGTAATCCAAGATACATAATTTAAAAATCAAACCTGAAAACAAAAGCTGCCTATTAAATCCACAGTACATTACCATTTATCAGGCCCCTAATAGAAGAAGAGAACATAAACACAATCTCATATCTATCTAAACAATAACTATTATTACCTAGAAACAACATTATTAGAGTTAAATAGAGTTACTCTTCCAATTAGTACCTGAGCCACTGAAAACACTACTCTTGCAGTTGCTGGGAATCGGGATCACAACTATGACAGGACCTTTTCCATCTGATAGGAAGTTTACTTCTGAAAAAACTGATCACTGAACTGGGTAGAATGCTTGCAACTTCTACTTAAAAGGGGGAAGAAGTTAGCATAAAAAGGGGTCACAAAGTGGTTTCCATGACAACCACACTGTTGTTGGCAAATTGTGAATGTAGTCAGTTATACTACGTCACCCAATGGGTTGCTAACTGGCTTACTGATAGAACCCACACTGTAAAAGTAGCCGACTCCAAATCCAGCTCCAGACAAGTGACAAGTGGAGTACCTCAGGGTTCAGTTCTGGGACCGCTCTTGTTTGGCATCTACTTTTCTGAAGTACAGGCCAACACTAAGGGACTCTGGATAGCAAAGTTTGCAGATGACTGCAAACTGGGAGCCATTATTGAATCCCCAAATGATGTGGATACTCTACAAAAGGGCCTTACAGAAACAAATGCTTGTTGCCAGAGCCATGGGCTCAAGCTCAATGCCAAGAAATGTATAGTTATCCCCTTTGGGAAAAAACATGTATCCGTGAATTACCATATAAGTGGCAGTACACTAAACACTGAATGTTTGATAAGAGACTTAGGAACACAGGTGGACAGTGATCTCACCTTCGATAACCACATCGCCACAACAGTCAGGAAATCCTTCTATGTGGCACACCTCATCACTAAGGGCTTTTCATCAAGAAAAAAGGAGGTCATTGTCCCACTGTACTCATCCCTCATTAGACCCATTATAGAATACAATGCCCCATTTGGTATGTACCTCTCAAGACATCTGCAACAACTGGAAAGGCCAAAGAAATACCTCACTAAAAGAATCACAGGCTTAAAGCAGATGCCCTATGCTGACCGCCTTAAAAAACTCCAGCTATACTCTGTCGCATATCATCTACTCAGAGGCGATCTTTGCTTAACATACAAGGCCATGTCAAACCCAGAGCTGTTGGACATGCTACACTTAAAGAAATCCCAATCCCTCAGAGCCACACGCTCCAGGGATCTAAACCTTGTCATCACAATAAACAAAACATGCTGGAGGGATAGGTTCCTGACCCAGAGACTCCCCAGACTCTGGAATAGATTGCCCATACATGTCAAGCAGAGTGCCTCTTTGGTCCTCTTGAAAAGGAACCTTGACGATTGGATGGGAGAAAGGAAATTCACCCCGGGGATCACGTCAGTCGCCCTGCTAGACAGGGGTCCAGGGAAGTAAATAGTGTGGGAAGAAATAGCCAGAGAATTGCTATGGCTAGGCTTGTATAGGCCCTAGGGCTGATAGCCTAGTACCAACCTATGAACCTATAAACCTATAAAACATATAATGTTTGCAAATTTTCCAGCAGCCCTTATCCAATTTGCTAGTTTGCAAATTCTTTAGATACTTAAACAAATTTGGAACTAGTGTCATTTAAGCAAAAAACAAAATAGTCACTTTATCTTCATTAGGGAAAAAGCTTGTATATCTTTTTCCATGTCACGTTTCATTTGCTTAGCAGGTTGTGTGTGGAAGGCAAGTGAGATACTGACGCAAAAGAGCTACAGTTCAGAAAAAGCAGTCCATATCTAAACTATGAGTCAGTAAGCTCTGAAGCAATTATGTTCCTGAAAAGAAAATAGACAGCATACAGCAGTAGTACACTTTGTTGCATTCATGCCAGCATTCCTCTACACATGTGCAGCATTTCTAACAAAGTCACCAAACTGCATGCTTGGATAATCCTACAATCCCTTGACATATTAGTAATCACTGAAACCTGGCCCAAACCTCACATGAAAGATTTCATAGTACTTTCCCCTCGGATCAACATGATTAACTGACTCAAAAGAAAAGCAGGTGATGTAGCCATACTATATGCAAACTCCATCTCTTTAACTCCTCATAAACATCCTATACCTTCCTTTGACAAAGACAAATGAATTTTCAGCAATCAACCTAAATAATAACAAAAGCCTCTGCATTATTGCAATGTACCTACCACCTAGCAACAATCTATCAACTCTTGAAAATATCATATCCTGGGTGTCAGCTAATATTTCTATAGAAATCATAATACTAAGGGATGTCAACATTGACTGAGGGAACTTAATTCCCAATTCCCTACAGACAGCATATACCTCTTTGTTTTCTTATAACTCATAACACACCTAACTTTTGCCAACTCATCATACCAAAGAGTCTCAATTATTGATTGGATTCTAGTCTCCCACCCTAGTAACTACATGGAATCTAAAATTCTACCGCATTCTATTAGTGATCATCACCCTATCCACATAACTAGACTTTTCTCTCACCCAGTTGACAAATTCAACTCTACATTCCTAGACACATTAAATAGAATAGCTCCTGCCAGAAAGAAAAGAGCCAAAAATAACTATTCACCCTGACTTTCTATGAATACCAGATCTCACATGCAGAAAAGAGATAAGGCCTTGATATGGTACACAAAATAGAAAATGCAACATAATGTACAACACTTTAGAGCACTGCATGATCTAGTAAAAGAGCATGTGAAACTAGATAAAAAAATACTCAAAGATCAGAATTAGACCACTCTAATGACAAGATCAGAAATAGACCACTCTAATGACTTTCTGGCAAACAATCAAAAGATCTATACATCCTGAAAATAATTCTTTGTCTAAACCATCCAATTTCAGTACTTCTTCTTACACAGCATCCCGATTTAACACTTATTGCATCATCAGCAAAGCTTCCATTACCAACAACTTCCCGACATCACCTTCTACTTTCTCCCATGCTTCAACTAGCTGCCCCTCCACTTTCTCCATACAACTAAGACCCACTTTTTTTTATTAAGTCCCTGCTAAGGAATCTCAAAACCTGCCCCTCCTGTGCTAATAATATTCCTAATGACTACATAAGAATGGCAGTTGTCTCTATAGCATACCTAGTTTTCATACTTGTTAACAGATCTATTAGGGAAGCACATGTCCCCACCCTGTGGAAAAAGTTCTTTATCCTTCCTCCCCAGAAAGGTGGCACCGCCACAGAAATATCCAACAACAGGCCTATTGCCATCCTTTCTCTTCTTTCCGAAATTCTTGAGAAATGCATCCATAAGCAATTTCTTCAAAATCTACCTGACAATAATCTTTTTTGCCCTACACAACATGGATTCAGACCTGCACATGTACTACCACTGCTCTTTTATCCTTCACTAGCACAGTAAATAAAACCACTGATTCAGGTAACATAGTCTCATCTGTATTTTTAGATCTATTAAAAGTTTTTTCTTTTTATACTTGTCTCCCACCCCAAACTCCTGTCCCAGCTATCCCTACTTGGATTAACAAAAACTAGCATGCAATGGTTTGCCACTTACCTCTCAAGCAGATGTCAGTCCATCAGATGGAATTCCAGTTTCTCTCCCTATCTACCAGTTAAAACTGGGGTACATCAAAGTTCAATTCTGGATCCACTCCTCTTCAACATTTTCATTAATCATCTTCATACTGCCTCTAAACAAGCAACCCTTATTCAATATGCTAATGATTCTACTTTAATCTGCTCCTTTAACAACCTTACCCACCTTCAAAACATAACTCAAGAGGCATTCATTTGCATCGAGCCCTGTCTTACCAACAACCATCAATAAAACCAAACTCCTGCTATTCTTACCCAAACAACTCTCCCTTGATTACTAACCTTACAATTATTTCTCTTGAGAATACTACAATCGATGTTGTTTCACATACTAAGCTATTAGGTGTAACAATAGATGACAACCATAAATTTGGTCTTTTTTATCTTGTTACTGATATACAGGTCAAACAAACACTAGGCATGCTGAATAGAGTTAAAAAAATCATCACCAAATCCACAAAAGTACTCTTGCCTCCCTCAGCTTATCTTTTACCATCCCTTCTATATGCTTCCCCTATCCGAACAAATCTTCACCCTTCACTAAAAGCAAAACTTAGTCAAAGCTTTAACAAAATAGCTAAACTTGCTACCAGTCAGCCTCTCAATTCTCACCAGTGTTCTGCTCTCAAAACCTTACATTGCTCCAACTACCTCAACTGTTGATTTTTAATCATCTAATCTTAACACATAAAATACTGCACAACCCCTCATTCTTACAAACAATCTCAACATTACTTCAACATTGTATTCCATCTTGCAACATATGTTCCTCTCACAAGCATGTACTACCTATTTACAGACCTCAAAGATATAATGGAGTTAGTTTGTAGTCACACTGTGTTGCAAAAACCTGGAATAGTATTCCAGAATCGGTCAAATTAATATCTCAGTACTAATTCTTCACAGCTCAACTAAAAGAACATCTGTACAACAAATGGATCTGCCAAGGCTCCATGCCAACATAGCACCCATTTCTAAATTTAAATCTTTAACTTACTGTTGACCTAACTTCCCCTCCAGCTTTTTTTCTTATTTCTGAAGTTATAATATGGTAATTTATCTAGAACCTTCCTACCACTCCTTTATGCTTTCCCATTTTATTGCTAGCCTTTATATCAGTAAACCTCATCTATTAAGTATTCATGCATGTTTCCTTTCTTAATCTACCATTTCTCTTTCAAGAAACCTTGACTGTATGTACTGAAAAAATGCTTCAGCATGGTATGTATATAGCATGTTATAACTATCATTTTCTCTAAGTATCCGTTTACTATACTTTTCTTTGGAGAAGTGATAGTCACTATAATCAATATACATTTGTAATCTAACTTTACTGTTCATTGTTTATTTTTCATGTACACATATGTTGCACTTTTTGTTGTGGTGAAAGTCTCTGGAAGCAATGAAAATTTTTAATTTTGCTAAAGTACTTCTTGAATGTTTTCCCCTGTTCTCCGCTGAAAATGGGCACATACCCAGTTGGACTTTCTTGGTAAACAAATATCATATAAAATAAATACAGGTGGCATATTGAGGGACCTACAGCACAACATATGGAATGCAGCAGGTCAGCAATGTACTCCCCACAACAAAGCAATGCACATGGTGTTTAGAGATTCGCTTTTCAGGTGGGACATACAGCCCCTAGATATCAAAAAACTTGTGGGAGTTGGATGTATATGTAGAATGTAGAGCAAGTCAGTTCTTTGTGTCATATAGCTGTATTTATCAAAGTAGCTTCAAAGTTGGAATGCCAAGCAAGACAATGCATGGTAGTGTAATAGAAATTACAGTAGCACTGCATATGTGAAACTTTGGGATAGAGAGGTTTAAGTAAAACAATGTAATGGATTGAGGGTTGAGAATAAGGGTGGCTTTGTTTGTAACAGTAAGCCAGTTTTTACACTGTTGTGTTATGCAAAGGTGTTCATTGTTACTAGATTTATAAAGTGGCAGATTTTGTCTGCAAATTGAATAGTGTATGCTTTTTTCCTAGAATAAGTCTTTAAACTGGGAGTTGTATGCAAGTCTGGACATCAGTATCCAGGGACCTATGGGTTTTCTAACTGCCATGGGTAGCAGGATGATATACTTATATACAAATATGACTTAAAAGAGTAATTATGTTTTTAAATGTGCACTGTTTGGAGAGAATATTAATTGATCATTTAATGAAATACCCCTGTACTGGTGCTGAGTTACAAGGGTACTGGTATCTAACAGGTCTGTTTCAACATGGTAAGACCCATTGGAAGTCTTTGGGGAGTGCCACATATGATCACAGTAGGAGTGTTACTGTTTCTACTAAGTCCTTGTACTTCAGATGGTGTCAGATGTAGGTAGATTTATTTTGAGTTTGGCTGAGAGCTGAATTGACGAAGGATCAAAGTTAAAGGTCAAGGGATCAAAAGTCTGGTTATTTATAAATATTGAGAATAAAACGGGGCAAACACTGAGCTCAAATACCCCAGGAAAAACAAAACACCACTGTAAGAGGCAAAGAGTCCTAGTATAACTATAAAGGCTCTGCTTGTTTTGTAGGAAGAGAACTATAAGTTTAAAGGGTAGCTAACAATAGAGTACAATTGCTAGTATGAAAAGCTCACTTATGGTCAGTTTAAGGGATGCCAATATTTTTTTCTTTGATTTGCATAACTTACATGTAACTGTTAATGTTTTATAACCAAGTCTGAAATCATACTATTTGTTACAGCGATCCTGTTTTGTGATATGCTCTGTGACCTGGCTATATGTCAACTCGTTCTATAACTAATGGGCAGCATAGGCTATAAGTCTGTATCTAGACAATATTGATGCTTGTTGTTTGAGACTGATGCCATTCACTGGGTATAATTCCTGTGATAAGTGTGAAAATATATACATAACAAAGGAGTTTAGTTACATATAGTACAGAAAACATAATACATTTGAGACAATGATTGGAATCTTGACCTTTTTAATGTATGTAGCTTTTTCGGGGTTCCAGTTCTTTTTGAGAATTAATTTTCTAAAACAGGATGTTGGCAACTGCATTTTTTAAAGTGGGATGTTGGCATGTTAGTAATGTAAGCGAGGAAATCTTGTTTTGCAGAGATGAAGGGAGGTTAAAGAAGACATGCAGACAATAAATTCACATATAATGCTATACATCATTGCAATGACGTTTTGTTTTTAAAGGTTCATAGTTAAGTACTAGGCTAGCTGCTCTTGTGGACCATAACCTAGCCAGTTTCCCTCTTTGTGCTTGAATTAACGTATCCCATTTGGTTAGAGATTGGCTTTACCCATCCCATGCTCTATAATTATATATTATCCCCAGTGCATTTTTTGTAAACAAACAGGTGGAGTTACGCATATGTTGCATTTGGGTCAACCCACCCTCACACGCAGCCATTTCAGTGTCCCATTATTTGGCTATTTCTCCCTAGATGCCATAAACACTGTTCAAAACACTCAGTGTGCACACTGCTTTCTGCTTTACTTTTAAAATGATTCCAGATCTTTGGATTTAATTTAAAACTTTTATTTTAAATTTTCCAGCACAAACACTGATAGACATTTGCTAAACAAAGCAATACAGTCTCACAATGAAAACAGACTTAGCATTAAAACTTCTGTGATTTTGAAACTCACATTCATTGAAACAACCCACATTCAAAGAAAATGCATCTGGCCAGTGGCAGATTAATTTTACCTTTGGGCTGTTTACAAATCATAGACCCCTTGCACACATTTTAAGGACCATGCAAAATTTATTTTTTCTTTACTGGGTCTATATTAAATCAGAGAATGGTTAAAAAAGCGAACACTGATTTATCTAACTTCTTTAAGTGAAAGCTGAAAATCCTGAACACTTGGAACAACGATTTTTTTCCAGTGAAAAAAATCACTGGGCCATTTCTGGGACTTTGCTATTTCCTCCACTGTGGTGCAATCCCAGAGTTGGTATATTTAAGTAGGGAGGGTGGGGGTGGGGGGGCAAAGCCCTTCTCTATATTTATTGTTTTGAAGGTTTTTTTTTTTTTTTTTTTTTTTTTGTGGAACAGCGTTTTTTTCCCTGTGAAAAAAAATTGCTGTTCCGAGTGTTTGGGATTTTAAGCTTTTGCTTAAAGAGTGTCGATAAATCAGCGTTCACTTTTTTAACCATTCGCTGATTTAACACAGACCCGATTCACTTTTCTGATTGTATTAAATTATAATATATAATAATTAAATTATATCCCTAGTATAGTACAACACCACTTGTTAGAGCGTGTTTTACATTTATAGCCAGTAAGCAAAGAAACAAAACATATGAGCCAATAATGCCAAAACGGCAGAATTCAGAAAATTTCAATCATACAAGGCCACGCAAACTTCTGTCATTACAACCCACCAATATCAGTCAATATGCACAGTTTCTGCAGAAGTAAAAGTCATCTGAATAATTCCACATTAAAGAGATCTGATTGTAACTAATGAAAAGGTTGCTGCTAGTAAAAAAAACTTTATATTTAGGTATTTCATTTAGAAATTCACTGCCTGGTGCTCTTGAAGAATTAATTTCCTATGTTACTTTAAAAAGGATAAGCTGGTCATATTGCAATAGGGAATGGATGGTAAACTAAAACAGGTTCATGGTTACTAGGCATCTTATCAAGAGGAGGACATACTCAGGACTGCAGCACTCCACCTTCTTAAAATCCAACACAGTATCAGCAATCCATCTACATGCTGTGGGAATAGAACCAACAGCCTTCAGCATCAAAAGAAAAGTATGCCACCTGCTGTGCTACTAACACTGCTTTAAAACTCTAAACACACAACATTGATACCATTTGCTAAGCAAAACAGTTGCATATTTTGGGTAGAGGATTCAGGCTCTTGTTTCCTGTAGTTAAGGTATAGGTCTTGAGCCTATGCAAATTACTAACCACCTGCTGACCCTAACTAGGGCATTTCACTGTTTCACACACACACACCTCAACCTTTTAATGCAAGAAATCTGGATACAGTCTAAAATAAATAGGAACACATTATAAATATTTCTCTCGTGAACTTAGAAAATTGCTAGAATAGCAGGATTTGTGTTAGTATGCATTTTTTAGAGGATATGAAGTCAAACCTCAAATATCTGCCATTATTTAGCAACTTCCATATTTTTATGAGGAAAAAACAAAAACAGGGCCAAAAATCTGGACATTCTGCAAAAACATGGGCAACTGAGGGGTATGCTACCTATCTGTTATATACACACACACACACACACACACACACACACACACACACACACACACACACACACACACACGCACACGCACACCATACCTCTCAACCTCTTAGCACAAGAAGTCTGGGCAAAGCCTGTCATAATGGGGGGGGGGGCAAAGGCCCAAAACTAGGGACACATTTTAAATATTGCTCTTATAAATTCAGAAAGTTGCTAGAATAACAGGATGTGTGTTTGAATGCATTTTCTAAAAGATACGAAGTCTGAAACTAAACTCAAATGCATGTCACTAGTTAGTAATTTAATCTTTAGATCATCCAGGCGATTTCTCAAAACAAAAAAAAAAAGACAAGTTTTATGAGGAACAGACCAAAAATATCAGGCAAAAATCTGGACATTCTGTGAAAATCTGTACAGTTGAGAGGTATTACACACAAATACACACCTACCTCCCTCTTAGACCCTCTCCCATACCTTTCAACCTTTTAGAGCAAGAAATCTGGACAAATACACACATAAGGGGGGGGGGGGCAAATGTCCAAAAATAGGGAAACCTTTTAAATAGTGCCCTTACAAACTTAGACAGTTGATAGAAAAACAAGTTTTGCATTAGTGCAAACTTTCTGAATGATACGACGTCTAAAACTCAAATGTCTGCCATTATGTGCTGTCTTAATTCTCAATAATTTGCCAGGGATTGCCAGAAAACACAATTTTATGACAAACAGACCACACACACACACACACTCACCTCCCTATTTCTTGCACACACATGCACACACACACTCCTCTTAAAAACTTAAACACACATGCACACCTACCACTCACTTGTCTGGTCATGGTCCACATTCCAAATGTCTTAAGGAATTCAAATTCTGCGTGTGGACCAGGAAGATGTAAATGATCGGACGCACATCGCACAAATGCAGAAGGTCTTCTGCATCGGTGCAACCCAATGCAAAGGGTGTTCTTAAAGAAGAACACCCTTAAAAAAGAAAGTTTTTTTTTTTTTTTAAAGAAACAGGGCAGCAGATGTACTGGTATGCTGTAACGGTCATACTGGCCCCCAAAAATCCTTGATTATCACTAATGAGAATAACTAGGATCATAAAATAGATAATTTGAGAGGACCCATGAATAGGATAAAGCATTTGGCAGTTGCCTCTATCCATTAGTAGTACAGGGGGCCGTCCTGGGGTAAATTTTCTGCTTACCATCCAAATATCCAAGTTGTGTTTGAACATGGAAAGGGGAGAACCTTGTTTTATGTGGATGAGGAGTCTGTTTCAGAGTAGCAGTATTCTCTGCAAGACATACCTGTCCCTACCACCACTCCATTGATGTTGCACAAGAGGTTAAGATCCCTAGACCAAGTATTTCTGATGCTATTTGACTTGCTGACGTTCAGTAAATCCATCAGTAATGGGTCAAAGGATGGCTTATATTCCAGACACAGGTTACTTCTTAGCAGTTTGTAGGATACCAAGTATAGTGAGAGAGCTTTGAAATGGTCCATGTAGGACATATTATTAGGACTTGTACCCCTTTTAGTAAGCCATCTCTATGGGTGTTAAGTTACTGCATATGTCTGGACAGATACATGCCAAATGGGGGGTTATATTCAATGATTGGCCTAATGAGGGCTGAGCAAGGGGGAGCAATAACATGCCTAGATCTAGAACACAATCTCTCTGTTTATAAGCTGTGCAATATAGAAGGACTTACTTATAACAATAGACATGTTTGTCAAAAGCTAGATCACTGTCCAAATAAGTTCCCAAATCATGACCAACTGGGTCATTTCTTAGGAATGTATTTTCAATGTGGTAGTTTCTTGTTTTGCATTTAGTTTCAGTCCATGATTTTGGCACCAGTTAAATCTTTATTCAAATAAAACAAAAATTCAGGAAAATGGTTATGGATACGTGGCAGCAATCAGTATATTGCTATCAAGTGGTGATTTTTTACATTTGCAGTCTACTGATATTAAGGAGAAATGCTGGATTAAATTAAGAAATAGTTACTACAGTATCTACCTGCTGTAATGGACAGACAGTTTCCCAGCATTTCTCCAGCCAGCCTGATTGACATAGGCATCCTGAGGCAATGTAGTAATTGCCTCATGTATACTGGCAACTAATTATCCCTAAAACAAACAAATACAACATGTGAGAAATGTATCTATAGTATGAATTTGGAATCAATTTTCTCACATATCAACAAACCAGATATTAAACAGGTTGTCAGCACACACTTCCCCATCTTGCATATAACAAGCTCACAACACACAAACCCACATATGCGGAGGTACTCTCTAGACATCTACCTAAAGATCAGAGACCTCCCAAGTGCAAACCTACTGCACACACTGCAGACCCAACAGAATCCATTACACATAATACTACACACAACAGTGTCTAAGCCAATAACCCATTAAGGCAAAACTCCTCAATACCAAATGTCTTGGTCATAGGCAACCCCATAGTGAGAAACACAGATGTCCTTCTCACCAGGCTGGACAAGGAGAACATCAGGATCAGTTGCCTGTCAGATGCCAGGATCCATCTGATTACACGTTTTCAAGTCTCTCAACGACAAGTACCATTATGACTCTGTCATAGTCCATGTTGGAGTGAATGACTTGAGACGTACTTCACTGGACTATATGAAGAGAGACATGAGCTTTTAGATTATGTGACCCAGGCAGGTATGTCACTAGCCTTAAGCAGCATTCTACCTTCAATCAGGATGATGCCTCAGTATAAACAAAAAATATTGACTTCACCAATTGGCATAGCTTCTGGTGTCAATCCAGAGGTATCCAATATATGTCAGCCTAGAAGGATATGGTTGACAGACCACACTGTTTTGCCAGAGATGGTCTTCATCTGTTGCCTCTTGGCTTTTGGTTACTGGCAAAGGTACTTGCCTCCCCCATAGTGCCTTTTTAAGCAATGCCATAACAACAAAAATCCTGAGGTAATAAAATCCACTAGAGACAAACTGAAGGTTATGCTGCTTAATGCTAGGAGTCTAAATTGGGAACTGCACTCACTGGAAGAACCACTTACCTTGGAAGATGCCAATGTCTGTGCAGTTACAGAGACATGGTTCAAGGCCATAGAGAGCACCCAGCCATGCAAGGCTACAATACCTTCCACATGTTCAGACCTCAAAACAAGCATGAAAGAACCAAAGCCAGAGGTGTATCCATCTTCATTAAAGACAAATACACTTCAAGACTGGGCAGACATTATGACTCCCTAGATCAACTCCAAGTCAAAATAACTCTAGTTAAACTTGTTTACTTATCATTGTTAGCTAAAGGTTTCCCACCATGAACCACTCTGCCTACCTGGACCTTCTTGAGTCACTCACTATGCAGCCAAACACCTTGGTCATGAGCGATTTCAACTATCCTTCCATCGATTGGGAGTCATATATGAGCACAGACATGCTCACCCTAAGATTCCAGGACTTTGTTAATACAAATGCTCTAGAACAGATTGTCTACATCTGCACCCCCACAAGGGGCTTGAATGCCCTAGACTTACTACTCACTAACATAGGGGGTCTCTGCACTACTCACTGTATGTTGCCCTCCCTGGTATGGTCTGATCATAAGGCAGTCTCATTCAATGTAACAATTATACCTGATCCTCCCTCAAGAGCAAAAAGGATGAAAAATGTCTCCAACGCAAACTATAGCCTCCTAAGTGATGGCATAAATAGTTTCAAGCCCCCTGCTACCACTATCAACAAAGACTCCAATACAGAGGTGTACTCAAATGCCCTGTAAAAACACATGTATAAATGTGTAGATGTAGCTGTACCTGAGCAGAAAAAAACAAGATCCTCACAAAAAACAAGACACCCTGGTACATCAAGCATAAATAGGTTATACAACCAAAGGAAGAAACTAATTACCAAGAACAAGGTGAAATAAACTCAGATGAAGATGGACACCCTCCACAGCTTGAACAAGCAAATAAGACATCTTGTGCACTCGTCTAAAGCCAATTATGAAGCTAAACTAGCATCCCTAGCTAAGGATAATCATAAGGCATTATTTAGCTACATCTGAAACCTAAAAGGGAAGGCCCAACTTTGTGCAGAAATAGAAGTGGATGGTACCACTCATACTGACCATGAGAACATTGCTGACCTGCTAGAAGACAGATATGGAGCAAACTTCACCCCCTGTTCCCACCAGACTTACCCCAAAGCATACCTGTCACCAGTCCTCTGCCTAGTATCTCCAAAGAGCAGGTCATAACTGCACTATCCATGGCCAAACACACAGCCTCTATGTGACCAGGCTGCCTACTAAATGGTCTAAAACAGGACCTAGTGGAACCCCTTGGCATGTTCTTAAACCACAGTCTAAGTATTGGCTTTGTCCCAGCAGAGTGGAAAACAGCAATAGTAATTCCATTGCACAAAGGGGGTCTATCGACTGACCCTGGGAACTATAGACCCATAAGCCTAACCAGCCTTCTCTGCAAGGCCATGGAGAGAATCATCATGGACCATATCAACAAAGAAATAGATGACCTTCAAACTGTTGACTTTACCCAATCTGGCTTTAAGGGTAAATCATTTATTTACTTTTATTTTATTTATTTTAAATTTTTTTACCGGGAAAGTCCAGCTGGACATAATGTCCTTTTTTCAGTGGAGGCCTGGGGAGAAATCTCCAAGTGTAAATTAGCATAGTAACAAAAAATAATGATAAAATACAACATAACAATGCAAGCACTAGGTAACATAACTTAACAACATTCTAAATACAATACTTTCAGAGTATTTATAGTTACATTTAAGGTTACAGAAAGAAAAAAAGAGGGAATAGCTAGGTTTCCATAGATGTCTAGTATAGCAGATGGAGTGATGATCATAACAATTTACAAGGAGTTTAGTACAGTTGGCACAATTGCTTAACAAAGTAGTTCTATATAATTAGGCAGGAGGGATAGGAGGAAGGGTGATGAGAAGAGTGGGACAGGGGCTTATTAAACCTGGTGGGCTTCTTTGAGAATGTCACCAATGCCCTGGATGAAGATAAAACAGTGCATACAGCTTATTTTGACTTAGCCAAAGCTTTTGACCCAATTGTCCACACAGGCATCACTGAGAAACTCACAGAGGTGGAAATTAACCCATATGTCACTAGATGAGTAGCCAATTGGCTCACCGACAGAACATATACAGTTGAAGTTGGGATTCCACCTCTGGCAGCAAACCATTTACCAGTGGTGTACCACAAGGAGCTGTGCTGGGCCCCCTACATTTTGGAATCTATTTCTCAGAAATCCAGGTGAAAATAGATAACCTGTGGTTTATGAGGTTCGCTAATAACTTCAAACTGGGTGCAATCATTGAGTCCCCCAATGATGTTGACATGCTACAAAAAGGGCTTACAAGATAAATGATTGGTACCAAAGCCATGGACAAACTAAATGCAAAAAAAAAATGCATTATCATCTCTTTTGGCAAAGCGGAAGTCCCTGCAAATTACAATATTAACAGGAACCCCCTTAGCTCAAACCCCATGGTGAGAGATTAGGGAACACAGGTTGATAGCAACCTTAACTTCAATCACCATGTGCCCACAGTGGTAAGAAAGGCCTTCTACATTGCACATCTCATAAGTAAGGGCATCGCATCCAGAGCTAAGGATGTTATACCTCCACTGTACTCATCCCTCATCAGACCACTAATAGAGTACAACACTTCAGTCTGTATGTATCTCACCAGACACCTGCAGCAGCTTGACAGACCTCAGAAGTTTCTCACCAAGAACATTGAGAGTCTACGACACATGACCTACATGGACAGACTGAAGGCCCTGCCACTGTACACTGTATCTTATGCACTCCTGAAATGTAACTTGTGCCTGTCCTAGAGCCATGGACCCTGCTTTAATGGAAATGCTAAACAACTACAAGTGAAATGGATCAAGATTCACTCACTCTAGGGATCTTAACCTAGCCAGTGACATTAACAGGGCATGCTGGAGAGACAGCTTTGTCTCCCAGAGATTGCCACTTCTAACTTAGACAACTGATTGGGAGACTATAAATTTACCGGGAGGGGGATGTCACCTATGTCCATCTGGGATAAGGGCAGTTGGTGCTGATCATAGACTGGTGCTGCAAATATATTCCATATAACTTGGTCAACAAGGGAACAAGGGTATAACATGGCTAGTCTTATAAAGACCCTAGGGCCATAGCCTAGTAACCTCCTATGAACCTATGAGCCTATAATACATTTGACATTTCTGTCTTTTATGGATTTTGCTGCAATACTATACTGAAAGCACTTTACTCCTATTATTTTGTGTATATATTATTATTGCAGTTATAGTAGCAAAATCAATTAAAAACAGAAAACATTTATTACTTAGCATGTCTTTTTTAAACTGTAGATAATGTTTTATTCATTCTTACAAGCATGAGTCAGCCTCACCAGTCTCCTGTTCTACTGGGCTAAATTATACTCCTATTTTTCTCATCAGTTGCATACAGAATTCATAACAGCATGTTTATTTATCTGTATCACAGTTTCATTCATTAATATTTCTGACATGATTATTTGTACTATTCAGTAAGGAGTAAAGTTATTCTTACACTTGGTTAGTATGTGGGCTTATTTCTTTAAACATTAATTTTTATTTTTAAAATATGCTTTCATTTACTAAGCATGGAAACTTTAAAGTACAAATTGTCATACATTCCTTATAACTAATAGATCGGTGCTAATAATTCTTCTTTAAAGCAAGTTGAAATAGCAGGATTGCATCATGCTTCAAATTGTTACACTTTTATATGCATGCACAGCTTGTGGGGAATAGGTGTTTTTCAGAATCTTAGCAGACACCTCCAGTGTAGGATTTGCTTTCCACTAGGTTTTGCATACTTAAGTTGCAGCTTTAATTAATAACATGCAAATTATCTTCAGGCACCACAGTCCTACCTTACCCTCAAGGATGCAATCTGTTCATACATGACAATATAGCATGTGTTGCCTAAAGAAAATTTGCTTGATTTTACTTAAAATTCATAGGATATCAGCAGCAGAATGACCGATAATGATAATGATGCTGACAGTTATGTTTACACAACAGCTTGAGGAATGAGGCGCACAGTCACAAAGTTTAGTGGCACAATTTCACACCCCAGAACATGTTAGCAATTCTGCAGTAAGTGGCACTGGATACAAAATTCATGTACATGGTTGCATTGCACTACAGGCTGTTTAGGGAAGAAACTCATATCTCTCTATAAACAGTAAAGTGAGTTTGCCTTAACTATATAAAGGAGTGCTTATTCGCTGTATGTTTTATATAATGTATTATACCTTTAAAAATTTTGGATAATAATGTCATTAATGAATGGGGGGTAATGCACATGATTGGATGCTTTAACTTAGAGTGTTCTATAAGTGTATGTTTTATTGATGTGGGTTATTAAGGTCTGAAGAAGCCACATTGATGTGGTGAAAGTGCTTACCTAAATAAAGTACAATTTGGTTTTATATGCACACTGTGCTTCCTTTTGCCTTTAAGTATATGATTTTACTGCGGCAATATGTTTACCCGTGGACTACTTTTATATTGCTATCATATATCTCTATACCAGTATCTCCAAATCCACAAGAACACCTTATGAATAATAATAGAAATTCAGATGCAGCATGTCCACAGTAACAACTTTACAGATGGGTGCCGGGCACAGGCATTTATCACTGTTACCCCATGAAATATACAAAGTATTGGCTGCCCAGCACAAATAAACTGTAACATTCTTAAGGTTCAGTGCACTGTCACAGAGAGTGAACTACAAATGGTCAGAATACTGCAGGGTGTACATGAGGATTTCCAGTACTACATTAGAAATAGCAGAAAGCAAGTATACTGTCATGATCACATTAATCCATACTATGGTTGCGCACAAGCATCTAGGGCCACCCCCATGTGTACATTGATAAAGATTTACAGACTTAAATAAGAGTCAGAGTTGGAAGATGAAAGAGTACTGTCTGGCCATATATACCGTTGCACTGCAAGTACTTTGCAAGAAGGCAGTGGTACTACTAGGGGGGAATCAAACACAACAGAATCCATGCAGGACAAGTCAGCATGTATCAACACATAGCACAACCTCTTAATCCAGTCCTGCAGCACTACGAGATCAAAGTCTGTAGGATCAGCTGCATCAAGTAGGTTACAACATAAGAGCAAGTTACACTCCACTTCACATGACAGCCCGTCCTCAATATCTCATCTACTTCACTCGCCCTCTCTGTAGAAGATGTTATGTATGACACACTTGACCTTGACCTGCTGTGATTCAAGCTACACAATCCAAGATGTCTACACAGACATGTCAATGCTATATATATAAAATTAAAAATAAAAATCAATGCAGAATACATTACTGCACACTAACACATTACTAAGACATACATTTGCATGTGTTTCAATTGCATAATGATATTGATTAAAAGTAAAAGTAATATCTGGAAAGCAAGCTGTAAGTCATAACATTCAAATTACACTGATTTGTACCAATATGAGCCTACCATTAATAAGACTTTAAATTCAGCAGTGTTACAGCTGACATATACCCATATCATGCAACTTAAAAAATTACAAAAAAAGATTGCATGATTATCCTGCCATGCAGTCTACCACTGTTGCCAGTTCATAATTAGCACTGCACAAATGATGAAGCTCTTATGACAAATCTTGTGTGTGTGAGACAATGAAATATGATGTGCAGTACCTTAAAGTGCTAATAAGTTCATAGGTTCATAGGTAGATACTAGGCTATTGGGCCTAGGGCCTATATAAGCCTAGCTAAAAAGGTACCCTGGCTTTCTACACCCAAGAAAATTATTTTCCTGTGCCCCTGTCAAGCAGAGCCACAGAAGTGATTCCCGGGGTGAATTTCCTATCTCCCATCCAATCATCAAGAATTTTCTTGAAGAGTGCTAATGAGGAGGTTTGTTTGAAATAGATAGGTAGTTTGTTCCAGAGTATGGGAAGTCTCTGGGACAGGAATCAATCCCTCCAGCATGTTTTGTTTATTGTGGAGACAAGGTTTAGGGATTTCTTTAAGTGGAGCATGCCCAACAGCTCTGGGTTTGACATAGCTTTGTATGTTAGGCAGAGTTCATCTTGGAGTAGGCGATATGCAAAGGAGTAAAGCTGGAGTTTTTTGAGATGGTCTGCCTAGGGCATCTGTTTGAGGCCGGTAATCCTCTTTGTGAGGAGTGGTAGTTATTTGAAGTATCTAATAATAAAACTGATTAAACATTGTATAATACTAAAAAAATTTGTGAAACATTTTCCTTTAAACTGCAAAGTATGAACTTGTATTAAATAATGAAATAACACTTTTATCTCATTTTACAACCTTGTGAGAGTCAATATGTATGCACTGAATTATACCACCTAATCAGAATGTCTTGTGAAAATCAGTTAAAAAAGCAATTATTCCTTATATAATACCTTATACCATCACTGAATAAGTGTCAGTATGCCAACAGGCATGATGTTCACTGATAATAATATGAATGCTGTTCTGAAATGAAATAAAATAAATAAATAAATAAAGATGTGAGGAAATATCTTCTGAAGAGTGAAAGTGGATCATGTACCACATAGCAAAGCCCACACATCACTACGTGCATCAGTTATACTCTTTGTGGGTTTTTTTGCTTTGTTTTGTTTACAAAAAAGGAAACACTAACCTGAAAGGCATGGTCCATTGTTCTGGACTAGAAGCAGTCTCTTTACCTGAGTAACTGTATGCCATGCACAAGCTTTTTGCTTGAGGTCCCTTACCAACTGTTGTCAGTTGGTCATCATTAGTCATAGTAGAACTGGAAATGGGAGGTGCAGTGGTAGTATGGGTTACTTCACCACCAGAGTGGCACATGATCATGTTATGCAGAGTACAACATGCATTAAACATCCTGCATGCAGTAAGTAGGTAATACTAAAGGTCACCCCCAGACTAATCCATGCATCAAAATCTACCCTTTAGCATTTCAAATATCTGTTCATTCACATTATATGTCTGGGGCAGGGTTGTATTATAATTGTCTTCTGCAGCTCCACCTGGATCTCTCACTGGCATCATGAGCCATGGCTCCAGTGAACATCCAGCATCACCTGAAAAAAAGAGAGAAGGGGTACAACAAAGAAAAAGTGGTATGGATGACTAATGACTTAAATGATAAATACAAAGACATTTTTTTCAGCTTACCAACAAGATGATCACCGGGCATCCTTCCTTGCACAAAGATGCAGTAGAGTGAGCTAGTGTGCCAGACATGGGAACTGTGTGTACTGCTAGGCTACTGCATAGGGAAGTTGGGCATGCATCCCCATGCATTACAAACTACCTGGCAGGTGATGGAATGGTAGCTCTACTTATTACGGTACTGCTCACCTGCAGGCCATATTGGGCACTGACTGCAATGCAGGTGCATTCTATCACACTGAGTACCTCAGGGAAATGTGTCACCACAAAAATGGCAAACATAGTCCAGGCTTGTCCATCAGTTGATACCAGGAAATAGATGCAGTGATCCACACATGCCAAGAGTACATCCAGGGACTGCTGAAATATGTTCATAGCGGAAGTCTGTAAGACATCCAAAGTGTCCTTAGTCTGTTTCTGGAAGGTCCCTATCAAAAGTATGCTGATGGCTGTACATATCCTACTGTCCTTAGGGATAGAAAGGCCTTGCTTCCTGCCAGTAACCTGTGGAGTCATAGATGCTCACTAAGATCTTTATAATATCCCTGTCCTCTTTTAATATATCAAGGACTTACTGAGTCTCAGAATTATGATTGTTTCCCTGCCCATGTCTCCATCATCTTGGCTAGTGAGTGACGTTTGGTGCAAGTGGTTTTGGCTCAGCCAAGACAATCAGTTTAAACCAGGAATTAACTAGGCTAGCAGTGAAAGACAGTGGGCCGGATTCACGATGGCTTGCACGGAGTCTAAGAGTATAGTAAGACGCCATGCAGCCATCATGTCCGACGAGCGATCCAGGAACAGCCTGTAGGGGCATGTAAGAGAGCTCCTAAAATGGCTCTTACATGGACAGGGCTGGGACATGCAAATCACCTCAATTGCAGGCAAAAGGCATGCAAATGAGGTAGATCTGTGATTCAGGAAACCCGAACCTATCCAAGTAAGAGCAGTGTTATTTGCAGAAATGTACTCAGTTGACAACTGAGTACCATTCTGCAAATAGCAAAACAGAACCATGTCAGCTCCAAATAAAGGTTGCATCCAGTGCAGGAAGCATGCCAATGGCCAAATATATGGCTATTGGAAATGTTCCCTAATGCAAAATTAAAATAAAAAATATATTTTTTTACGCCGATTTCCGATGTTTAAGCATAGCACAGCGCCACACAAACAGGCTGCGCTCTAAAAACCAGAATACTAAAAATTATAACCCACAAATGTGGATTTTATAGAAATTGTTAATGTACAATGCAAGGGAATGGCAGGCTGAAGACAACATGGCCACCGAGTAGAGGTTGCTAAGGGGGGAAGCTCAGTCTAAGACATGTAACCAAGCATTAGTAGGCAATCCCATGTAAATGAGTGTTAGAATAGTGAATCACTAGTTTACACAGAAAATGAGCACAGTCAGTGGAGTGTAGGAGTAGGATATGAGGAGTAACAGAGTAGAAGATAGGTGACATCATGAGGGGGGGGTATGTTCGAAAGAAGTGAAGCTCATTGGAGCAGAGTGGCATGTGTCCGCAGTCAGTTAGACATCATGGAAAGAGGTGTGTCAACAGGTAGGCTAGGGAAAGCCAAGAAATGGAAGGTGTATACCGTGGATAACACCAAAGTTTCTTGCTGAGCGTGCATGCGCACGTGTGCACGTGTGTAAACGTGAGTAAGACAGAGTGCGCGCGTGTAAGCGTGAGTGCGCACGTTTAAGCCGGAGTAAGCATTTATAAGGCTGTTTAAAGAGTTGAAAGTGCGTTTGCACTGGTGTGCGTGTGTTAACCCGAATAAGCAATGTTTAGTCCGTGTAAGCATGTGTGCGTGCTAGCTGCTGTGAGCGTGTTTGTGCTTGTATGCACTGCGCTCCCCCCCTGAGGAAACAGAAAGGAAAAAGGAAGCACAACAAATAGTAGGAAGCTACCAGGGAGAACTAGCAGAGCTAGCAGGTGAAAACAATCAGAATCAGGCAATTACACAGGCAGTACACTAACCCAGCCCAGCCTAGCACTTAAAAATCTGCCAACAACAGTCCATTATGTTTCTCACAACAGACACTGCAGTAAGCTAATAGAAGTGAAAACTGAAAATGCTTTACTGAGACAAAGAAATGTTAGGGGCTGCCATTGCTGTTATAAGGCGACATATGCAACATGCTGTGGGTGGTGACAATGCAAATTTTTATTTTATTTATTTATTTGCAGTTGGTTTACCAGGATAGTCCATTGGGCCAAGATGAACCCGTTTTCAATGGAGTCCTGGGGAGAAAAGCTCCAGACAAAATAATGTTACATTAGGTTATTAGAGATGATTATACATTTGTAACAATTCAAGCAGGAATACATATTAAAACAAACAATACAAATGCATTATACATTGTAACAATTCAAGCAGGAAATCCATATTATAAACAAACATTACAAATAAGTTGACAATTAATGAAACTTGTATCAAATACACATTATAAGGGGTGTACAAAGTTAAAATGAGAATTCGGTACAAGTTAAGAGTTAGTATTCTTGCAGATGCTGCTGGACAACCCACAGTGAGGAGACGGAGAAGAGTGTACAGGCCCAGGGTAACCTACCAAGGACTACATGAACTGGAGATGGTGGAGTGCTATAGAGTGGACAGAGACCTCCTGCAGCAAATTGTTGAGCTGTGCAGGCCAAACCTCACACACAGAACCAACAGAGGGGAACCCATCCCAGTGGAAACCAAGGAATGTGTTGGTCTAAGAATATTAGCAATAGGTACCTTCCAGAGAACAACTGGTGATATGATGGGAATATCACAAGCATCAGCATCCAGGGTACTACACAAGTTCCTGGATGCCATGTCAGCACATGTCAGTGATCATGTATATTTCCCCACTTCCCGTGAGGTATTGGCCAGCAATATGCAGCTCTTCCAGCAAATAGTGGAATACCCTGAGGTAGTGGGTGCAATAGACTGCACGCACATATGCATCAAAGCACCATCTGGCAAGCGGAGTAGGGTCTACTTCAACCGCAAGGGCTTCCTCTCCATCAACTGCCAGGTCATGTGTGATGCCCAGGGCATAATACTGAATGTGTGTGCAGGCTGCCCCGGAGGCTACCATGATTCCCATATCTAGCATCTGACGCAGCTGTACCAGATATTTTCCAATGGGGACATCCCACATGGTCACCTAGTGGGGGATGCTGGCTATGCAGTGGAGCCGTGGCTGATGACACCCATCAGAAACGCACACACACCTGAACAGGAACGCCATAATGAGGCACACGCACAAACACGTAATGTAATAGAGCGTGTGTTTGAGCTGCTCAAGTCACGGTTCTGGTGCCTGGACACATCTGGTGGAGCCTTGCAGTACTCACCAACTACATGTACCCAAATTGTCATGGTATGTGCTATGCTACATAATAGGATCCTGCGAAAACAGCTACAGCAGGACCAGCATAGGCCTGGGCCAAACAGCCCCCCACCATTTCCAAGGCCATCAAAGGCAGAGCGTGACTCGGAGGAGGAACAACCTGAGCCTGCCCCAGTAGGCAGAAGGAGGCGTGCCCAGTATGCTTTGGCCTTGGCAAAGAGGCAACGCATAGCACATACACTGGCTCAGTAGGAACTCTGGAAATGATACCCCTCTCCGACTCGCACATAAAGTAAAAAGGATGTCTAAGTTGACACTACCTGCTTCCAAACATGTGCAGGGAGTGTAGTATGTGCATCCGACATAGGCAGCCCTACAGCACCACCTAAGGCATGAATGCCATGTGTTAAGCAATATAAAGCAGTGCTAAACAGCAATTACCACCATGTAGTGTATGCAAACAAAATCGCAGACACAACTGTGGTCAATGTTCAGTAATATTGGGCAACGTCCAGCAATGTTGGTGAATACTGAGCAATGTCGGACAAGCCTGGTCTAAGTAGGGCATAGCTGAACAAAAGCCAACATGCTCATATTTGCTTAACAGGCCCTTAAGCAGTCTGGTCTGCTCAGTATGAAAATATAAAGTAGTGATGGGCCTCAAACCCAGGATACTGTGCACTATAGCTGAAGTACTAAACCACTAAACCATGACAGTATTGCAGTGGTTCACCTGTATGATGGAATGTTGATAAGTCTATGCAAAGTATTCCATGGAAACACTGCAGGCACAGCATAATCCTTGTTGAGTTATGACACAAAGGTGAGTCCTGCAGTGAGAGCAGAATCTGACTTCCAACACACACAGTATAAATGTTAATATTGGTCATGTTCTCACACATCAGCAAATGTAGTGGACCTGAGATAGCAACATACTGAAGGTTCACACTGGGCATGCTCACACACTTGAATAGATGAGACAAATGTCAGGAAACAAAACATGTAATGTCAGAACTGGGCATGCTCACACACCTAGGCTATGTCTGAGTACAGCAGTAGGCCACGCATATCTGGAAGTTGCATGTGTTAACCCAGGAACCTGTCACTATACAGCAATCCGCCCTGTGCACACAGTTATATGACAACAGACACATCTATAATATAGTGGAACCCTGACATAATCAAGTATGTTCTGCAGATACTGAAGTTCTTCATGGAAACCGGTAAAGCAAAGATGATAAAGAACTGCAAACAGTATCAGCAATAAACATTGTGCATCATGAACATAAGCATAGGTTCAGAGGTTGATACTAGGCTATCTGCCCTAGGGCATGTACAAACCCAGCCAGAGTGTGTTTGGCATTCGTAACCCTGTCACATTACTACACTGTGTGTGTGAATAGTAGGTCACACATGATAGCCGATGTACGTTTATGCTAGTGTGCCTCTGTCTAGCAGGGACACAGAGGATATCCCAGGGGTAAATATACAATCACCCATACAGTCATCAAGATGTCTCCAGTAGGTGGTCAGTGGGTGGCTCTGCCTATGTGAAACTGGGATTACATTCTGTAGTGAGTGGAGCCTCTGGAATAAGAATCTGTCCCTCCACAATGTCCTATTATCATCTGTGCTGAGGTATACGTCCCTGCAGTGTGTAGCTCCAAGGGAGTTGGATATCCTGAGGTGGAGCATGTCCAGTAATACTGGTTTGGGTATAGCTGTAAACAACAGGCACACATCATATCTGAGTAGGTGGTAAGCGACTGAGTAGAGCTGAAGTTACTGCATCTGAACAATACAGAGCATCTGTGTGAGTCCCTAGATCTGCTTGGTGAGGACCGTCCATGGCCAGTACAGTTGCTGCAGGTGTCAGGTAAGGTACACCCCAAATGTAGCATTGTAACCAACCATGGATGTGATGAGTATAGGGGCACAATGACCTCACTCGAACCAGATGTGAAACCATATGGGATAAGGTGGCACACATAGCAGGTGTGTCCAACCACTTTGGCAATGTGAATGTTAAAGGCAACAGTACGAACAAGTGATGTCCCCAAACCCCTAACAAGCCCTACCGTATGTAATGGAGTACTACCTATGTGGTAATGTGTGGGCATGTTGTTACTCCCAAAGGGGATGACTATGCAACTAATGGCATTAAGCTGTAAGTCGTGGCTCAGGCATCACTCATCCATCTCTGTGAGACCCTGATTGAGTATGCATGTGGCAGATGGAGAGTTGATAATGGCACCCAGTTTGCAGTCAAGTGCAAACATGATCAGCCATATTTCCCCCGTGATAGCCTGTATGTAAGACAAATATATACTGAACAAGAGAGATCCCAGGACCAAGCTGTGTGTGATGCCATGTGTAACTGGTGTATAGTCAGACATGGCACCTGCAATCCTCACTATGTGGGTGCTATCCCTGATCTAGGTATCAATCCATTGTGTGAGATATGTGTCCAAATTGGCGTTGATGAGCCTATGCATAATTGCCCAGTGGGTTATTGTGTTGATCGGTTTTGCAAGGTTCAGGTAGGCTGTGTGGATAGCCGTCCCTGTGTCGATGGACCTGTTAGCCATTTAAAAAATACCTACAGGTTCAAGAGGCAAGATCTGGCCACAACAATGCTGAAATGAGTAGGACACAGTGTCTGTAGATTCCTGATGTCTATGTGTAGGAGTCCTATGACAATATGCTCCATAGCTTTGCAGAACAGGCCACATAGGCTTATAGGGCAATACTGTCTGTGGTCCGTTGTGGCACCAACTCTGTGGAGCAGGACCAATGTTGCAGTACGCCATTCCTTTGGTACATATCCTGTGGTAACTCCGATATTGAACAGTGATGTAATGTGAGGGTTGCGTTTGTCATGATGCTTTTGTATGATGCAGGCTGGGACACCATCTGGTCACATTGATACTGTGATGTACGCTGTGGGGAGGGCAGCACAACCTGTTACTGTGTGATGTCAGGGAGGTTATACTCTGTTGGGATGGATAGTTGCTCCTTAGGGGGGATGGGTGGGAGACATCTGCACTGAACCTGTTTGCCAGGATGTAGGCAATGCCAGTGGGTTGAGGGTAGGTTTAGTTAGTATGCAGTAACTCACAGCATATCAGTGAGTGTCCACCCAGGTTCCTGACATAACTGAAGAAGGCCGTGTTATGGTCCTATGTGTCAGGTGCAATTGTCTGGTAGAAGCGGCCCTTAGAAAAGTCCATGAGTGATTGCAGCTGTCTGCTAGTACAGATCACAGATGCCTTCCCTGTCTGGGATTGTGCTCTATCATGTAGTAGCATCCGCTTGACATTGTACAGCTTATTAATGGCTGGGGTCTACCAGACAGGTCCATTGCCATTGTAGTAGTGAGTCTTGTTGTTATTTGGGAGAGCACAAAACATGCGGTCCACTAGGTGTTCATAGAATGTGTATGTAAAGGATGCAGTAGTGTGAGCCGTATATGCCACTGTCTCTGGATCTCTGAAGGATACCACCTTGCTTCGGTGAAGTGAGATGTTGGCTCATGAGAAGTTCACCAAGATTATCCAGGATGGGTGTGTGGAAGATATATGTATGTCCTGTGCGATACATGCATGTTCTGACCTTACCAATGAGGGGTATATCGCTGGTGTGGAACATAGAGTCCCCATGTTGGTGATGAGCAGGTCCAATATGTATTCCCCCTTGTGGCTGTGCTGACTGGTTGTGCCAAAACATATGTGTCCAGAAATTGTAGTGACTGTTGGGTGAGGTTGTCGGGGCTTGAATAGTATCCCCAGTCAATATGTGTGTATATGAAGTGTATATGAAGTCACACAATATAATGGTGTCTGTGGAGACCTGCATATTCTCCATAGTGCCCACAAAAGCCGAGTGTGGTTCCTGAGTTTGGGAGTGTGTACTGTAGCAGGCAACAAACTGAAAGGCAGTATTGCACAATGGTAGTTGTCTATGTATGGTTTGTGATGCTTTGTGCAGTGCTACTAACCTGGAGGTGTGTGTATCTGTGATGTATATGGATACTCCCCCTAGTTGTGTTGTCTGTTTTATTTTTTTATTTTTTATTTATCATTTGTTGACCGGGAAAGTCCGACTAGGTTCCACAGAGCCTGTTTTCAGCGGAGGCCCGGGGAGAAATGCTCCAGATGCATGTCTTTGGAATGTTCCAAGTCTTGTTGTCAGATAGCATGGTATCATCCGCTGGTGTGCATAAGCGTGCCTGAATCAGGTGTCTGTCAGTGCACAGATATTGCTCTCCTCCATACTGAGGAGAGTCCTGAGTGGCCACAATATGAGGTTAACACAACTGTTGTTGAGCAGCATTACCCTTAGTTTCATTTAACCTGTAATGTCTATGGAGGTGGGTTTGTCTTCTGAGCCCTGTGTAAAAAAGGCACTCTGGTGGTAGCAAGAGCCTTAGCCAGCATACCAAAGTCGAAGGGTGACAGGTGCAAGCTGTCCATAGTGAAGCTACGTGGCATGTTGAGCATGTCACCATACGCTGACAAACACTGTATCCCCTATGAATGAAAGAAATGTGTTAGCCAACTGTTAAATGTGATATGTGTGCACATATACTGTGACATCATAATTGGTGGGTGTAAGATGCTAGACAAGGTCAGGGTCATACTGGCCTGGGCTACATGATCAGAGTGTACCTCCATGTACCATGTCATGTGGTCCAGGGAGTAACGTCTGAGGTGACACACACCAGCATGGACAATGATGGTGCCAGTCTTGTACTTGCTTTGGAGTGACCTGACTGCCTGTGTTATGTTGCATATTCTGGCACCCAACAGACAGCCCAAAGTGACTATTCCCTTGTCAGGGCTGGTGAGTGGTACATCAGTGTGTCTGAACATAAGTGTCACCTATTACAAGTGTATTAGGTCTGTTGTTTAGCCCAAAGGGCAGTGAATCTGTGGCACACAGACATTGTGAACTTAGTGATATGTGGGTATTATAGTGGGGTACGGAAAACAATGTTGCGAGGAAAACCAACTAAAATAAAACAGTACTGTGCTATCTTCTCATGCAACTAATGAGGAAACACAGTATGTGACGACCACAGCTAACGTTTAGTGAAAACAATCAAAAATAAAACTGCATATTACAAACATGATACTAGAGTTTAGCGCTTTCACCTATCCATAGTAGGCTTCTTCAGAACTCATTCATTTAGTATATACGCCATCTTAAATAAACTTTTAGGTGCGAATCTGGGCTAACATAACAACTATATTTAAAGTGCTACTGTGCAATTTAATTTGTAAAACAACAATTAAATCTCTAAAACCAAGGATGTATAAAAACTACATAAACACACCCAACATAACATCTCCAAACTTGTACTATAACTTAATTACAACACAGGTTGTTAATAGTCACAGAATGTAAATAGACATGATATTTAACATCTACATTTAAAACAAGACTCGTTTACTATACATGTCCCTAAAAATTGATAAGTTCATTTGAACTAAACACAATAAATTGGTGTTGCACAATTTAAGAATAAATTAATTGAATGTAAACATTAGAAAATACTAAATAATAAAATAAATATAAATGTAACTGTAAATATTATTAGCTGTATAAATATGTTAAGGGAATGAATGTGCAAATTGAATGTGGAAGGTCAACTCCTATAAAACACTATTGGGTGTTGATGTGAAATAAAATACAAAACCATATTACATAAAAGTACTTAAATATAAATATCACAACTGTATACTTGATAAATAATTAAATATATTAATATATAATATAAATATGTATTAATAAATGTATGTTGAAAAATATATATGTGTATTAACAATTAAATATGTGAATATAAATAATATATGTTATAATTATATAAGAATGTTATAAGAAAATTTTTGTTAAAATTGGATAAAATGTATGTATTTTAAAAATGATGAGGTGGTTGTGTTATGATAATTGAAATAAAAAGTAAAAAAAGTGAAAAAAGTGTTGTGTGCGACTTCATTTGGTCAACAAAGGTTTAATAGCAATAGTATCATTTAATCCTGGTAACGTGGCAGCATCAGTGTATAATTGCCACCATATCTCTTTATAATTTAATACATCTTTGATGTTACCCCCTTTGGGATCAAATTTAATCTGTTCTATAATGGCAAATTTAAAACTATGTTGGTCACCATTGCTTTCAACATGTCTGTACAAAGCATTATTCGTATCTTTCTTTTAATACAGTATGAGTGATCATAAATTCTTCTTTTGAAAGCCCTCTCGGTTTTGCCAACATAGTATGCTGGACATACATCACATTTGGCAATATAGACTACATTTGGTGTATTGCAGTTGCCCTTTGCTGGTCTAATTACCGTCCTATTACAATTGTCCAAAACTATTTCTGTATGACACATAATAAATCTACATTGATTGCAATTCCCACATTTTTGGTGGAGGTAGACACTCCATACTCCACCCTAGAATTGGTTATGTTACCATATTCTAAAATCTTTTCAAGTTGTATGACATTTTGTGAACAATATGAGGTCTGTCACCTAAAATATGAGATAACTCTGGATTAACTAGAAAAATTCCCCAATGTTTAAACAATATTTCTTTAATTGTGTTAACACACGGATTGTAAGGTAATATACAAGCCATTTTGTATTTGCTTGTAGAATTGGATTCAATCTCATGAACCGTCGGAAGACTGACTCCTAAAATAGGGTGATATTTGATGTCCCTCTGAGAAATCACAAACCGTCGAACATCTTTTAACATAATTTTGTTATATTTCCTCTCTATAAACATATTGGTGATATGGTCAACCTCGGCTATCATATCTTCATATCTAGATGTCATTCTGGCCGCTCTAATTAGTTGACCCTTGAAAATATTATGCAGCATCTTCCTAGGGTGATTACTATCGTATTGTAAATAATCATTTGAGAAGGTGTTCTTTCTGTAAATGTTGGATTTATAACCTTTCTCATAGTATGAAACAATAGTATCAAGATAAGGTAGGCCTTCTTTACTAATAGTATAAGTGAATTTCAAGAAATCACTGCTATTGTTAATGAAGGTTATAAAATCGTTCAATTCGTCAATATTTCCTTTCCATAAAATGTAAATATCATCCAAAAATCGGGTGTAATGGGAAATATGTGTGATATGTCCACTTTTAAAAAGTATTTCCTCTTCCCAATTCAGCATGACAAGATTTGCATATATTGGGGCACTAGCTGAACCCATTGCCACCCCTTACATTGTTTAAAATATTCTCCTTCGAAAGATATAAAATTGTTCTCCAAAACTAGAGACATACAGTCCAAGATCAGACATGTCCTGTCCCAGTCAAAGTTAGTATGTTTCCTTATACTTTCACAAAACATCTCTAATCCTTGTCTACTGGGTATACAGGAAAAAAGATCAATGACGTCTATAGTCACATAATAAAGATTACTGCCGTCAATTTGTGTGGGAAATTTTCTTAAAAAGTCCCAAGAATCTTTTAATAGGTGAGGAATGTCTTTATATATATCATTGAGCCAAACGTCAACTAATTTCCCTAATGGAAAAGTTTTAGCCTTGCTGCCTGACACTATTGGCCTGAATGGTGGGTTAGTTGGATCCTTGTGTATTTTTTGAATGCCCACCAACGTCGCCATTTTTGGATACTGCACCTTTAAAAATTGTATAAATCATTGTTTATACGGTTGTCGATCCAAAATTCTTCCAAATAAGAACTAATCCTCTGATAGGCTATGTTGATTTCATTCATTGAAACCGTTGTGTAATTGCCTGTTTCAGTAAGGATAGTGTGTAATTTCGACATACATTCCAACTGGTCGTATATAACAATCCCCTCCTTGTCAGGCTTCATGATAATATATTGTTGTTATTCCTCAAATTAGTTAACTCAACTCTTTCTTCTTTGGATAAATTGTCCTTGAATTTAATATTCTTCATTGTATTGGCAAGCTTGTAAAGATCTCTGTGGACTTGTTTTTCAAACAGCTCCACCACAGGGTTCATATGCACAAAAGTGCTTTTAGGTTTTAACAAATTTACCTCCCCTTCTGTTGCTTGTTTGTTCATGTTGCTGTTATGAAACATAACAGATAAATTGAGTTTGCATGTTTATAGTTTGGTTTCAATCAAATGGTCAACCAAATTATATTTGGGGGTAGGAATGAACTTCATTCCCCTAGATAGTAACTTGTAATGGACATCGTCAACTACAAAATTTGTAAAGTTATAAACTTTAAACTCACCAAAGTTATTAGTCGCAGTGTCCTTCCTTATGACAATTTTCTCTATATCATCTCCCTTAATATTGTTAGTGTTTGGTGTCAATTCCATTTGTTCCCCCTGTATTTCATTTGTTGTTGATTCTGACCTCGATTGAAAAACTTCCCCCTGTATCCTGCTTTTTCCAGTACTGGGGTTCCAATTCCTCTGAAAATTTTGTTTATGACATTCTTGGTTGTCATAAAATTCAAAATTCCTTCTTCAAATTGCTGTACCCCACTTCATCGTTCACAACGTCTTTTCTATTGAACTGGTGATCATATATAGTTCGCCTATCAGTATTATTGCCCCCTTCTTTATTCCATCTATATGCTCTATTGTCCTTATACTGCACTATGTCTCTATTAATTTTCTTGCATTTTCTTTCGTGAACCAATTTAGACTTCTTGTCAACAATCGTGAATTGTTTGCGATATAAATTATTCCATTCTTCAAACAATAAATCACCTTCTATCTCAACATTCAATTTCTCAACCTCACTTATAAGTTGTAATAATAATTCATCATTATACTTAATCAGCATCTTCATAAATTTGAAACCACACTCGTCAAAGAATTCATTAAAATCTTTGGTTACAATATCATTAATAACAATCCCTAATGGTACTTTAAAAAAACGTAGTCCCATTGGGACTATGTTTAAAGTTAAACATTTATGTAAATAAGCATTTTCAATTTTATGTTGTCCAATTTGCACATTAAATTCCCCATCTTGTAAATTTTGTCCTTTAGAGCTAAATTGTTAGCACCTTTGTTAGTGGGGAACCCTTCCTTCCCCTTGTTGAAATCATCAAAATTACAGTCACTGCATAAAAAATTATTTAAATTATAATCATTACTTTTATGCTCCTGGGTCTTTTTATAAGTGTTGGATTTAGATTCAGTACCTTTGTTAGCCATAGATGCCCCCACTGAATGAGCATAGGTCTTCACAGGCTTAACACGCTTGAGCTTAGCCCCAGTACGCAGCATAAAGTCATCATCCTCTTCAAAATCGTAGATAGAAAAATCAAATGTAAAACCTGTAGAATCCAAACGGTTGTCTTCCATATTAGGTCTCGCACACTGTCAAGCTGGTAAATCTATGTCGGCACTGTCTCCAGAACTGTTTTTGTGTTTGGTAATAAAAATGCCCTCGGAAAGACTTTCCGAAGTGGAGTTGAGTTGGCCAGTTGAAATGTTAGTAGTTTTACGCTTGGAAGCCGCTCCCGATTCAACAGGCTGGGTGACAAGAGCAGAACGGACACTAGTGTTGCTGTTGAACATGCGGCCGTTATGCCCGCTAGAACTAGATAGCCCCGACTTGGCTGTGTCTCTACTATTGAATGTTATCTGCTCCTTAAAGGCTATACTAGTGTCCTTGCTCTTTGTGCTTGCAGTATTTAAATAATGAACACTACTGGCACTAAGAGTTTTAAATTCATTCTCCACTTTTAAAATAAAGGCAGATAGCGTATTGGATAGTTGTTTCAGTTCACCTCTCAGTTCGGCCAACTCCCCGGAACGGGTTACATCGTTGGTTCTGTTAGATGTATCAACCTTCTCTGTGGTCGGCTGTACTGTTGTCCCCTCCATAGCAACTACGGAAAACAATGTTGCGAGGAAAACCTACTAAAATAAAACAGTACTGTGCTATCTTCTCACGCAACTAATGAGGAAACACAGTATGTGACCACAGCTAACGTTTATTGAAAACAATCAAAAATAAAACTGCATATTACAAACATGATACTAGAGTTTAGCTTTCACCTATCCATAGTAGGCTTCTTCAGAACTCATTCATTTAGTATATGCCATCTTAAATAAACTTTTAGGCGAATCTGGGCTAACATAACAACTATATTTAAAGTGCTACTGTGCAATTTAATTTGTAAAACAACAATTAAATCTCTAAAACCAAGGATGTATAAAAACTACATAAACACACCCAACATAACATCTCCAAACTTGTACTATAACTTAATTACAACACAGGTTGTTAATAGTCACAGAATGTAAATAGACATGATATTTAACATCTACATTTAAAACAAGACTCGTTTACTATACATGTCCCTAAAAATTGATAAGTTCATTTGAACTAAACACAATAAATTGGTGTTGCACAATTTAAGAATAAATTAATTGAATGTAAACATTAGAAAATACTAAATAATAAAATAAATATAATAAATGTAACTGTAAATATTATTAGCTGTATAAATATGTTAAGGGAATGAATGTGCAAATTGAATGTGGAAGGTCAACTCCTTTAAAACACTATTGGGTGTTGATGTGAAATAAAATACAAAACCATATTACATAAAAGTACTTAAATATAAATATCACAACTGTATACTTGATAAATAATTAAATATATTAATATATAATATAAATATGTATTAATAAATGTATGTTGAAAAATATATATGTGTATTAACAATTAAATATGTGAATATAAATAATATATGTTATAATTATATAAGAATGTTATAAGAAAATTTTGTTAAAATTGGATAAAATGTATGTATTTTAAAAATGATGAGGTGGTTGTGTTATGATAATTGAAATAAAAAGTAAAAAAAGTGAAAAAAGTGTTGTGTGTGACTTCATTTGGTCAACAAAGGTTTAATAGCAATAGTATCATTTAATCCTGGTAACGTGGCAGCATCAGTGTATAATTGCCACCATATCTCTTTATAATTTAATACATCTTTGATGTTACCCCTTTGGGATCAAATTTAATCTGTTCTATAATGGCAAATTTAAAACTATGTTGGTCACCATTGCTTTCAACATGTCTGTACAAAGCATTATTCGTATCTTTCTTTTAATACAGTATGAGTGATCATAAATTCTTCTTTTGAAAGCCCTCTCGGTTTTGCCAACATAGTATGCTGGACATACATCACATTTGGCAATATAGACTACATTTGGTGTATTGCAGTTGCCCTTTGCTGGTCTAATTACCGTCCTATTACAATTGTCCAAAACTATTTCTGTATGACACATAATAAATCTACATTGATTGCAATTCCCACATTTTTTGGTGGAGGTAGACACTCCGCATACTCCACCCCTAGAATCGGTTATGTTACCATATTCTAAAATCTTTTTCAAGTTGTATGACATTTTGTGAACAATATGAGGTCTGTCACCTAAAATATGAGATAACTCTGGATTAACTAGAAAAATTCCCCAATGTTTAAACAATATTTCTTTAATTGTGTTAACACACGGATTGTAAGGTAATATACAAGCCATTTTGTATTTGCTTGTAGAATTGGATTCAATCTCATGAACCGTCGGAAGACTGACTCCTAAAATAGGGTGATATTTGATGTCCCTCTGAGAAATCACAAACCGTCGAACATCTTTTAACATAATTTTGTTATATTTCCTCTCTATAAACATATTGGTGATATGGTCAACCTCGGCTATCATATCTTCATATCTAGATGTCATTCTGGCCGCTCTAATTAGTTGACCCTTGAAAATATTATGCAGCATCTTCCTAGGGTGATTACTATCGTATTGTAAATAATCATTTGAGAAGGTGTTCTTTCTGTAAATGTTGGATTTATAACCTTTCTCATAGTATGAAACAATAGTATCAAGATAAGGTAGGCCTTCTTTACTAATAGTATAAGTGAATTTCAAGAAATCACTGCTATTGTTAATGAAGGTTATAAAATCGTTCAATTATCAATATTTCCTTTCCATAAAATGTAAATATCATCCAAAAATCGGGTGTAATGGGAAATATGTGTGATATGTCCACTTTTAAAAAGTATTTCCTCTTCCCAATTCAGCATGACAAGATTTGCATATATTGGGGCACTAGCTGAACCCATTGCCACCCCCTTACATTGTTTAAAATATTCTCCTTCGAAAGATATAAAATTGTTCTCCAAAACTAGAGACATACAGTCCAAGATCAGACATGTCCTGTCCCAGTCAAAGTTAGTATGTTTCCTTATACTTTCACAAAACATCTCTAATCCTTGTCTACTGGGTATACAGGAAAAAAGATCAATGACGTCTATAGTCACATAATAAAGATTACTGCCATCAATTTGTGTGGGAAATTTTCTTAAAAAGTCCCAAGAATCTTTTAATAGGTGAGGAATGTCTTTATATATATCATTGAGCCAAACGTCAACTAATTTCCCTAATGGAAAAGTTTTAGCCTTGCTGCCTGACACTATTGGCCTGAATGGTGGGTTAGTTGGATCCTTGTGTATTTTTTGAATGCCCACCAACGTCGCCATTTTTGGATACTGCACCTTTAAAAAATTGTATAAATCATTGTTTATACGGTTGTCGATCCAAAATTCTTCCAAATAAGAACTAATCCTCTGATAGGCTATGTTGATTTCATTCATTGAAACCGTTGTGTAATTGCCTGTTTCAGTAAGGATAGTGTGTAATTTCGAAATACATTCCAATTGGTCGTATATAACAATCCCCCCTCCCTTGTCAGGCTTCATGATACGTATATTGTTGTTATTCCTCAAATTAGTTAACTCAACTCTTTCTTCTTTGGATAAATTGTCCTTGAATTTAATATTCTTCATTGTATTGGCAAGCTTGTAAAGATCTCTGTGGACTTGTTTTTCAAACAGCTCCACCACAGGGTTCATATGCAGCACAAAAGTGCTTTTAGGTTTTAACAAATTTACCTCCCCTTCTGTTGCTTGTTTGTTCATGTTGCTGTTATGAAACATAACAGATAAATTGAGTTTGCATGTTTATAGTTTGGTTTCAATCAAATGGTCAACCAAATTATATTTGGGGGTAGGAATGAACTTCATTCCCCTAGATAGTAACTTGTAATGGACATCGTCAACTACAAAATTTGTAAAGTTATAAACTTTAAACTCACCAAAGTTATTAGTCGCAGTGTCCTTCCTTATGACAATTTTCTCTATATCATCTCCCTTAATATTGTTAGTGTTTGGTGTCAATTCCATTTGTTCCCCCTGTATTTCATTTGTTGTTGATTCTGACCTCGATTGAAAAACTTCCCCCTGTATCCTGCTTTTTTCCAGTACTGGGGGTTCCAATTCCTCTGAAAATTTTGTTTATGACATTCTTGGTTGTCATAAAATTCAAAATTCCCTTCAAATTGCTCTACCCCCACTTCACCTTCTCAACGTCTTTTCTATTGTACTGCTGATCTTATATAGTTAAGCCTATCAGTATTATTGCCCCTTCTTTATTCCATCTATATGCTCTATTGTCCTTATACTGCACTATGTCTCTATTAATTTTCTTGCATTTTCTTTCGTGAACCAATTTAGACTTCTTTTCAACAATCGTGAATTGTTTGCGATATAAATTATTCCATTCTTCAAACAATAAATCACCTTCTATCTCAACATTCAATTTCTCAACCTCACTTATAAGTTGTAATAATAATTCATCATTATACTTAATCAGCATCTTCATAAATTTGAAACCACACTCGTCAAAGAATTCATTAAAATCTTTGGTTACAATATCATTAATAACAATCCCTAATGGTACTTTAAAAAAACGTAGTCCCATTGGGACTATGTTTAAAGTTAAACATTTATGTAAATAAGCATTTTCAATTTTTATGTTGTCCAATTTGCACATTAAATTCCCCATCTTGTAAATTTTGTCCTTTAGAGCTAAATTGTTAGCACCTTTGTTAGTGGGGAACCCTTCCTTCCCCTTGTTGAAATCATCAAAATTACAGTCACTGCATAAAAAATTATTTAAATTATAATCATTACTTTTATGCTCCTGGGTCTTTTTATAAGTGTTGGATTTAGATTCAGTACCTTTGTTAGCCATAGATGCCCCACTGAATGAGCATAGGTCTTCACAGGCTTAACACGCTTGAGCTTAGCCCCAGTACGCAGCATAAAGTCATCATCCTCTTCAAAATCGTAGATAGAAAAATCAAATGTAAAACCTGTAGAATCCAAACGGTTGTCTTCCATATTAGGTCTCGCACACTGTCAAGCTGGTAAATCTATGTCGGCACTGTCTCCAGAACTGTTTTTGTGTTTGGTAATAAAAATGCCCTCGGAAAGACTTTCGAAGTGGAGTTGAGTTGGCCAGTTGAAATGTTAGTAGTTTTACGCTTGGAAGCCGCTCCCGATTCAACAGGCTGGGTGACAAGAGCAGAACGGACACTAGTGTTGCTGTTGAACATGCGGCGTTATGCCCGCTAGAACTAGATAGCCCGACTTGGCTGTGTCTCTACTATTGAATGTTATCTGCTCCTTAAAGGCTATACTAGTGTCCTTGCTCTTTGTGCTTGCAGTATTTAAATAACGAACACTACTGGCACTAAGAGTTTTAAATTCATTCTCCACTTTTAAAATAAAGGCAGATAGCGTATTGGATAGTTGTTTCAGTTCACCTCTCAGTTCGGCCAACTCCCCGGAACGGGTTACATCGTTGGTTCTGTTAGATGTATCAACCTTCTCTGTGGTCGGCTGTACTGTTGTCCCCTCCATAGCAACTACGGAAAACAATGTTGCGAGGAAAACCTACTAAAATAAAACAGTACTGTGCTATCTTCTCACGCAACTAATGAGGAAACACAGTATGTGACGACCACAGCTAACGTTTATTGAAAACAATCAAAAATAAAACTGCATATTACAAACATGATACTAGAGTTTAGCGCTTTCACCTATCCATAGTAGGCTTCTTCAGAACTCATTCATTTAGTATATACGCCATCTTAAATAAACTTTTAGGCGCGAATCTGGGCTAACATAACAACTATATTTAAAGTGCTACTGTGCAATTTAATTTGTAAAACAACAATTAAATCTCTAAAACCAAGGATGTATAAAAACTACATAAACACACCCAACATAACATCTCCAAACTTGTACTATAACTTAATTACAACACAGGTTGTTAATAGTCACAGAATGTAAATAGACATGATATTTAACATCTACATTTAAAACAAGACTCGTTTACTATACATGTCCCTAAAATTGATAAGTTCATTTGAACTAAACACAATAAATTGGTGTTGCACAATTTAAGAATAAATTAATTGAATGTAAACATTAGAAAATACTAAATAATAAAATAAATATAATAAATGTAACTGTAAATATTATTAGCTGTATAAATATGTTAAGGGAATGAATGTGCAAATTGAATGTGGAAGGTCAACTCCTTTAAAACACTATTGGGTGTTGATGTGAAATAAAATACAAAACCATATTACATAAAAGTACTTAAATATAAATATCACAACTGTATACTTGATAAATAATTAAATATATTAATATATAATATAAATATGTATTAATAAATGTATGTTGAAAAATATATATGTGTATTAACAATTAAATATGTGAATATAAATAATATATGTTATAATTATATAAGAATGTTATAAGAAAATTTTTGTTAAAATTGGATAAAATGTATGTATTTTAAAAATGATGAGGTGGTTGTGTTATGATAATTGAAATAAAAAGTAAAAAAAGTGAAAAAAGTGTTGTGTGTGACTTCATTTGGTCAACAAAGGTTTAATAGCAATAGTATCATTTAATCCTGGTAACGTGGCAGCATCAGTGTATAATTGCCACCATATCTCTTTATAATTTAATACATCTTTGATGTTACCCCTTTGGGATCAAATTTAATCTGTTCTATAATGGCAAATTTAAAACTATGTTGGTCACCATTGCTTTCAACATGTCTGTACAAAGCATTATTCGTATATTTCTTTTTAATACAGTATGAGTGATCATAAATTCTTCTTTTGAAAGCCCTCTCGGTTTTGCCAACATAGTATGCTGGACATACATCACATTTGGCAATATAGACTACATTTGGTGTATTGCAGTTGCCCTTTGCTGGTCTAATTACCGTCCTATTACAATTGTCCAAAACTATTTCTGTATGACACATAATAAATCTACATTGATTGCAATTCCCACATTTTTTGGTGGAGGTAGACACTCCACATACTCCACCCCTAGAATTGGTTATGTTACCATATTCTAAAATCTTTTTCAAGTTGTATGACATTTTGTGAACAATATGAGGTCTGTCACCTAAAATATGAGATAACTCTGGATTAACTAGAAAAATTCCCCAATGTTTAAACAATATTTCTTTAATTGTGTTAACACACGGAGTGTAAGGTAATATACAAGCCATTTTGTATTTGCTTGTAGAATTGGATTCAATCTCATGAACCGTCGGAAGACTGACTCCTAAAATAGGGTGATATTTGATGTCCCTCTGAGAAATCACAAACCGTCGAACATCTTTTAACATAATTTTGTTATATTTCCTCTCTATAAACATATTGGTGATATGGTCAACCTCGGCTATCATATCTTCATATCTAGATGTCATTCTGGCCGCTCTAATTAGTTGACCCTTGAAAATATTACGCAGCATCTTCCTAGGGTGATTACTATCGTATTGTAAATAATCATTTGAGAAGGTGTTCTTTCTGTAAATGTTGGATTTATAACCTTTCTCATTGTATGAAACAATAATATCAAGATAAGGTAGGCCTTCTTTACTAATAGTATAAGTGAATTTCAAGAAATCACTGCTATTGTTAATGAAGGTTATAAAATCATTCAATTCGTCAATATTTCCTTTCCATAAAATGTAAATATCATCCAAAAATCGGGTGTAATGGGAAATATGTGTGATATGTCCACTTTTAAAAAGTATTTCCTCTTCCCAATTCAGCATGACAAGATTTGCATATATTGGGGCACTAGCTGAACCCATTGCCACCCCCTTACATTGTTTAAAATATTCTCCTTCGAAAGATATAAAATTGTTCTCCAAAACTAGAGACATACAGTCCAAGATCAGACATGTCCTGTCCCAGTCAAAGTTAGTATGTTTCCTTATACTTTCACAAAACATCTCTAATCCTTGTCTACTGGGTATACAGGAAAAAAGATCAATGACGTCTATAGTCACATAATAAAGATTACTGCCATCAATTTGTGTGTGAAATTTTCTTAAAAAGTCCCAAGAATCTTTTAATAGGTGAGGAATGTCTTTACATATATCATTGAGCCAAACGTCAACTAATTTCCCTAATGGAAAAGTTTTAGCCTTGCTGCCTGACACTATTAGCCTGAATGGTGGGTTAGTTGGATCCTTGTGTATTTTTGGAATGCCCACCAACGTCGCCATTTTTGGATACTGCACCTTTAAAAAATTGTATAAATCATTGTTTATACGGTTGTCAATCCAAAATTCTTCCAAATAAGAACTAATCCTCTGATAGGCTATGTTGATTTCATTCATTGAAACCGTTGTATAATTGCCTGTTTCAGTAAGGATAGTGTGTAATTTCGAAATATATTCCAATTGGTCGTATATAACAATCCCCCCTCCCTTGTCAGGCTTCATGATACGTATATTGTTGTTATTCCTCAAATTAGTTAACTCAACTCTTTCTTCTTTGGATAAATTGTCCCTGAATTTAATATTCTTCATTGTATTGGCAAGCTTGTAAAGATCTCTGTGGACTTGTTTTTCAAACAGCTCCACCACAGGGTTCATATGCGGCACAAAAGTGCTTTTAGGTTTTAACAAATTTACCTCCCCTTCTGTTGCTTGTTTGTTCATGTTGCTGTTATGAAACATAACAGATAAATTGAGTTTGCGTGTTTATAGTTTGGTTTCAATCAAATGGTCAACCAAATTATATTTGGGGGTAGGAATGAACTTCATTCCCCTAGATAGTAACTTGTAATGGACATCGTCAACTACAAAATTTGTAAAGTTATAAACTTTAAACTCACCAAAGTTATTAGTCGCAGTGTCCTTCCTTATGACAATTTTCTCTATATCATCTCCCTTAATATTGTTAGTGTTTGGTGTCAATTCCATTTGTTCCCCCTGTATTTCATTTGTTGTTGATTCTGACCTCGATTGAAAAACTTCCCCCTGTATCCTGCTTTTTTCCAGTACTGGGGGTTCCAATTCCTCTGAAAATTTTGTTTATGACATTCTTGGTTGTCATAAAATTCAAAATTCCCTTCTTCAAATTGCTGTACCCCCACTTCATCGTTCACAACGTCTTTTCTATTGAACTGGTGATCATATATAGTTCGCCTATCAGTATTATTGCCCCCTTCTTTATTCCATCTATATGCTCTATTGTCCTTATACTGCACTATGTCTCTATTAATTTTCTTGCATTTTCTTTCGTGAACCAATTTAGACTTCTTGTCAACAATCGTGAATTGTTTGCGATATAAATTATTCCATTCTTCAAACAATAAATCACCTTCTATCTCAACATTCAATTTCTCAACCTCACTTATAAGTTGTAATAATAATTCATCATTATACTTAATCAGCATCTTCATAAATTTGAAACCACACTCGTCAAAGAATTAATTAAAATCTTTGGTTACAATATCATTAATAACAATCCCTAATGGTACTTTAAAAAAACGTAGTCCCATTGGGACTATGTTTAAAGTTAAACATTTATGTAAATAAGCATTTTCTATTTTTATGTTGTCCAATTTGCACATTAAATTCCCCATCTTGTAAATTTTGTCCTTTAGAGCTAAATTGTTAGCACCTTTGTTAGTGGGGAACCCTTCCTTCCCCTTGTTGAAATCATCAAAATTACAGTCACTGCATAAAAAATTATTTAAATTATAATCATTACTTTTATGCTCCTGGGTCTTTTTATAAGTGTTGGATTTAGATTCAGTACCTTTGTTAGCCATAGATGCCCCCACTGAATGAGCATAGGTCTTCACAGGCTTAACACGCTTGAGCTTAGCCCCAGTACGCAGCATAAAGTCATCATCCTCTTCAAAATCGTAGATAGAAAAATCAAATGTAAAACCTGTAGAATCCAAACGGTTGTCTTCCATATTAGGTCTCGCACACTGTCCAGCTGGTAAATCTATGTCGGCACTGTCTCCAGAACTGTTTTTGTGTTTGGTAATAAAAATGCCCTCAGAAAGACTTTCCGAAGTGGAGTTGAGTTGGCCAGTTGAAATGTTAGTAGTTTTACGCTTGGAAGCCGCTCCCGATTCAACAGGCTGGGTGACAAGAGCAGAACGGACACTAGTGTTGCTGTTGAACATGCGGCCGTTATGCCCGCTAGAACTAGATAGCCCCGACTTGGCTGTGTCTCTACTATTGAATGTTATCTGCTCCTTAAAGGCTATACTAGTGTCCTTGCTCTTTGTGCTTGCAGTATTTAAATAACGAACACTACTGGCACTAAGAGTTTTAAATTCATTCTCCACTTTTAAAATAAAGGCAGATAGCGTATTGGATAGTTGTTTCAGTTCACCTCTCAGTTCGGCCAACTCCCCGGAACGGGTTACATCGTTGGTTCTGTTAGATGTATCAACCTTCTCTGTGGTCGGCTGTACTGTTGTCCCCTCCATAGCAACTACGGAAAACAATGTTGCTATGAAAACCTACTAAAATAAAACAGTACTGTGCTATCTTCTCACGCAACTAATGAGGAAACACAGTATGTGACGACCACAGCTAACGTTTATTGAAAACAATCAAAAATAAAACTGCATATTACAAACATGATACTAGAGTTTAGCGCTTTCACCTATCCATAGTAGGCTTCTTCAGAACTCATTCATTTAGTATATACGCCATCTTAAATAAACTTTTAGGCGCAAATCTGGGCTAACATAACAACTATATTTAAAGTGCTACTGTGCAATTTAATTTGTAAAACAACAATTAAATCTCTAAAACCAAGGATGTATAAAAACTACATAAACACACCCAACATAACATCTCCAAACTTGTACTATAACTTAATTACAACACAGGTTGTTAATAGTCACAGAATGTAACTAGACATGATATTTAACATCTACATTTAAAACAAGACTCGTTTACTATACATGTCCCTAAAAATTGATAAGTTCATTTGAACTAAACACAATAAATTGGTGTTGCACAATTTAAGAATAAATTAATTGAATGTAAACATTAGAAAATACTAAATAATAAAATAAATATAATAAATGTAACTGTAAATATTATTAGCTGTATAAATATGTTAAGGGAATGAATGTGCAAATTGAATGTGGAAGGTCAACTCCTATAAAACACTATTGGGTGTTGATGTGAAATAAAATACAAAACCATATTACATAAAAGTACTTAAATATAAATATCACAACTGTATACTTGATAAATAATTAAATATATTAATATATAATATAAATATGTATTAATAAATGTATGTTGAAAAATATATATGTGTATTAACAATTAAATATGTGAATATAAATAATATATGTTGTAATTATATAAGAATGTTATAAGAAAATTTTTGTTAAAATTGGATAAAATGTATGTATTTTAAAATGATGAGGTGGTTGTGTTATGATAATTGAAATAAAAGTAAAAAGTGAAAAAGTGTTGTGTGTGACTTCATTTGGTCAACAAGGGTTTGATAGCAATAGTATCATTTAATCCTGGCGTGGCAGCATCAGTGTATAATTGCCACCATATCTCTTTATAATTTAATACATCTTTGATGTTACCCCCTTTGGGATCAAATTTAATCTGTTCTATAATGGCAAATTTAAAACTATGTTGGTCACCATTGCTTTCAACATGTCTGTACAAAGCATTATTCGTATCTTTCTTGTTAATACAGTATGAGTGATCATAAATTCTTCTTTTGAAAGCCCTCTCGGTTTTGACAACATAGTATGCTGGACATACATCACATTTGGCAATATAGACTACATTTGGTGTATTGCAGTTGCCCTTTGCTGGTCTAATTACCGTCTTATTACAATTGTCCAAAACTATTTCTGTATGACACATAATAAATCTACATTGATTGCAATTCCCACATTTTTTTGGTGGAGGTAGACACTCCGCATACTCCACCCCTAGAATTGGTTATGTTACCATATTCTAAAATCTTTTTCAAGTTGTATGACATTTTGTGAACAATATGAGGTCTGTCACCTAAAATATGAGATAACTCTGGATTAACTAGAAAAATTCCCCAATGTTTAAACAATATTTCTTTAATTGTGTTAACACACGGAGTGTAAGGTAATATACAAGCCATTTTGTATTTGCTTGTAGAATTGGATTCAATCTCATGAACCGTCGGAAGACTGACTCCTAAAATAGGGTGATATTTGATGTCCCTCTGAGAAATCACAAACCGTCGAACATCTTTTAACATAATTTTGTTATATTTCCTCTCTATAAACATATTGGTGATATGGTCAACCTCGGCTATCATATCTTCATATCTAGATGTCATTCTGGCCGCTCTAATTAGTTGACCCTTGAAAATATTACGCAGCATCTTCCTAGGGTGATTACTATCGTATTGTAAATAATCATTTGAGAAGGTGTTCTTTCTGTAAATGTTGGATTTATAACCTTTCTCATCGTATGAAACAATAGTATCAAGATAAGGTAGGCCTTCTTTACTAATAGTATAACTGAATTTCAAGAAATCACTGCTATTGTTAATGAAGGTTATAAAATCGTTCAATTCGTCAATATTTCCTTTGACGTTTGGCTCAAGGATATATATAAAGACATTCCTCACCTATTAAAAGATTCTTGGGACGTTTTAAGAAAATTTCCCACACAAATTGACGGCAGTAATCTTTATTATGTGACTATAGACGTCATTGATCTTTTTTCCTGTATACCCAGTAGACAAGGATTAGAGATGTTTTGTGAAAGTATAAGGAAACATACTAACTTTGACTGGGACAGGACATGTCTGATCTTGGACTGTATGTCTCTAGTTTTGGAGAACAATTTTATATCTTTCGAAGGAGAATATTTTAAACAATGTAAGGGGGTGGCAATGGGTTCAGCTAGTGCCCCAATATATGCAAATCTTGTCATGCTGAATTGGGAAGAGGAAATACTTTTTAAAAGTGGACATATCACACATATTTCCCATTACACCCGATTTTTGGATGATATTTACATTTTATGGAAAGGAAATATTGATGAATTGAACGATTTTATAACCTTCATTAACAATAGCAGTGATTTCTTGAAATTCACTTATACTATTAGTAAAGAAGGCCTACCTTATCTTGATACTATTGTTTCATACGATGAGAAAGGTTATAAATCCAACATTTACAGAAAGAACACCTTCTCAAATGATTATTTACAATACGATAGTAATCACCCTAGGAAGATGCTGCGTAATATTTTCAAGGGTCAACTAATTAGAGCGGCCAGAATGACATCTAGATATGAAGATATGATAGCTGAGGTTGACCATATCACCAATATGTTTATAGAGAGGAAATATAACAAAATTATGTTAAAAGATGTTCGACGGTTTGTGATTTCTCAGAGGGACATCAAATATCACCCTATTTTAGGAGTCAGTCTTCCGACGGTTCATGAGATTGAATCCAATTCTACAAGCAAATACAAAATGGCTTGTATATTACCTTACAATCCGTGTGTTAACACAATTAAAGAAATATTGTTTAAACATTGGGGAATTTTTCTAGTTAATCCAGAGTTATCTCATATTTTAGGTGACAGACCTCATATTGTTCACAAAATGTCATACAACTTGAAAAAGATTTTAGAATATGGTAACATAACCAATTCTAGGGGTGGAGTATGCGGAGTGTCTACCTCCACCAAAAAATGTGGGAATTGCAATCAATGTAGATTTATTATGTGTCATACAGAAATAGTTTTGGACAATTGTAATAGGACGGTAATTAGACCAGCAAAGGGCAACTGCAATACACCAAATGTAGTCTATATTGCCAAATGTGATGTATGTCCAGCATACTATGTTGGCAAAACCGAGAGGGCTTTCAAAAGAAGAATTTATGATCACTCATACTGTATTAAAAAGAAAGATACGAATAATGCTTTGTACAGACATGTTGAAAGCAATGGTGACCAACATAGTTTTAAATTTGCCATTATAGAACAGATTAAATTTGATCCCAAAGGGGGTAACATCAAAGATGTATTAAATTATAAAGAGATATGGTGGCAATTATACACTGATGCTGCCACGTTACCAGGATTAAATGATACTATTGCTATTAAACCTTTGTTGACCAAATGAAGTCACACACAACACTTTTTTCACTTTTTTTACTTTTTATTTCAATTATCATAACACAACCACCTCATCATTTTTAAAATACATACATTTTATCCAATTTTAACAAAAATTTTCTTATAACATTCTTATATAATTATAACATATATTATTTATATTCACATATTTAATTGTTAATACACATATATATTTTTCAACATACATTTATTAATACATATTTATATTATATATTAATATATTTAATTATTTATCAAGTATACAGTTGTGATATTTATATTTAAGTACTTTTATGTAATATGGTTTTGTATTTTATTTCACATCAACACCCAATAGTGTTTTATAGGAGTTGACCTTCCACATTCAATTTGCACATTCATTCCTTAACATATTTATACAGCTAATAATATTTACAGTTACATTTATTATATTTATTTTATTATTTAGTATTTTCTAATGTTTACATTCAATTAATTTATTCTTAAATTGTGCAACACCAATTTATTGTGTTTAGTTCAAATGAACTTATCAATTTTAGGACATGTATAGTAAACAGTCTTGTTTTAAATGTAGATGTTAAATATCATGTCTATTTACATTCTGTGACTATTAACAACCTGTGTTGTAATTAAGTTATAGTACAAGTTTGGAGATGTTATGTTGGGTGTGTTTATGTAGTTTTTATACATCCTTGGTTTTAGAGATTTAATTGTTGTTTTACAAATTAAATTGCACAGTAGCACTTTAAATATAGTTGTTATGTTAGCCCAGATTCGCGCCTAAAAGTTTATTTAAGATGGCGTATATACTAAATGAATGAGTTCTGAAGAAGCCTACTATGGATAGGTGAAAGCGCTAAACTCTAGTATCATGTTTGTAATATGCAGTTTTATTTTTGATTGTTTTCAATAAACGTTAGCTGTGGTCGTCACATACTGTGTTTCCTCATTAGTTGCGTGAGAAGATAGCACAGTACTGTTTTATTATAGTGGCGTAGCAGGTGTGCGTGTATCTGCTTTGGAGGCCTCTGCTGCTTAGGTAGAGCACATTTACAGCATCCGAGTAAGTCAATGTGTGCTAATGTGGTTTGAGTGCTTTTGCTAGAGGATATGTGAGATTGATATGTGGTGTGTGTGGTTACCTTCACCACCTGATACACTGTGCCAGTCATGGGTCGAGAGAATTCAGCTCCCTGTATGTCTATATAGGTGCATCTCACACATATATCTGAGTTTGTCAGGAGGAGGAGAGGGTTGTCTGTGTACATGAGGCAGATGCGACATTGTGTCAATATCACAATATCCACCAGCTGGACTGAAGACTACACACAAAACCGACCCCTGGACATGCCAGGATATATTATCATGACATACTCTGTAGCCTGATCACAAAGGATCAGTAGGGTGTTAAGCGTGTAAAAGAGTATAACAGGGATTAGTGCTCATGTTCGTTAGTGTGTTGTAAAGAGGAGCTGAGAAGGAGTCCAGACTGAATCATGGCACCTCCTTCCGCAATGTCATAAATATCAATGTACACACATATATGTCCTGAGTCAGGGCCAACTGTACCTGAGTGTCAATGCCGACATCATGACAGACAGACCCATATGTACATACCCATACCACACTGACAATAGTCCACACCATCATACCAGGAGATATCACATGTAGAATGGATGATCAGCTACCCCCACTGCCAAAAGCATGGCAGCAGGTGGAATACATTGTTTCACAATATGTGTCATGCACAAACTACAGAAGAAACAGATCATGCACCAGAACAGTTAGCTGAGCTGCACCCCCTACACAGGAAGTGGAACCGTTGAATGTGTCACAGCTACATATGGCACTCCCCACAAGTGTTGGTGCACAACACACCATGGGAAGTCAAGTCTAGTACGCCTATGAGGTCTGATCTGCAAGGTCATGGAGTCCATCATGGTTGCAGTCATAAACAGAGCTATTGGAAGCTAACAAACACACAACCCTACCAACTGTGGTATGTTCATGTGCGGATCATGGTTACCCAAACATGCTAGACTGTTTGTAAGGCAGCCACCCAGGACATACATCAATGAACACATCTACACATGTGTCACATAAACTTTGAATAGCCCTTTATCAACATCCCAGACACATGTAGTATCCACAAAACCAAGAAGTTGTGCATAAATATGTGTTGACATATGACAGAATGTCAATGTGTCCACAGATAGATCACACAAGGTAAGGATACTGAGGTCATGTTCAAGCTGTTGACACCTGCTGACCCACATGGACCATTCCAGGAATGGCATAAAACAAAGTGTACACACATCACCATGCCCAGTGTGATTATGTCACCATCCTATAAATACAGCAGGAGAAGGGAAACCAGCTAGTAAAGCAAGTAGCATGCCATGTTAATGCGTCTCTCTCTAGTATCATAACATAGTTAGGTAGGGGTTTGAATCCTGCAAACAGTGAGTGTGTGTGTATGCAATTGTCTTTGAAAGGAGTGCCCTTTTTGGAGACTGGGAAAACACACTAGAAGATGTACATTCCTCTTTGGAAAGACCGATGATGTCACCATCCTAGAAATACAGCAGGAGAAGGGAAACCAGCCAGTATAACAAATAGTGCACTGTGCTAATGCATCACTCTCTAGTATCATAACATAGGTAGGTAGGGGTTTGAATCCTGCAAACACTGACTGTGTGTGTGTGTGGGGGGTGTATGTGTGCAATCGTCTTTAAAATGAGTGCTCTTTTTGGAGACTGTGAAAACACACTAGAAGATTACATTCCTCTTTGGAAAGACTGATGATGTCACCATCTTAGAAATAAAGCAGGAGAAGGGAAACCAGCCAGTATAACAAACCGCACCGTGCTAATGCATCTCTCTCTTTAATATCATAACATAGGTAGGTAGGGGTTTGAATCCTGCAAACGCTGACTGTGTTGTGGGGGGGTGTATGTGTGCAATTGTCTTTGAAAGGAGTGCTCTTTTTGGAGACTGTGAAAACACACTAGAAGATGTACATTCCTCTTTGGAAAGACTGATGATGTCACCATCCTAGAAATACAGCAGGAGAAGAAAAAACAGCCAGTATAACAAATAGCGCATTGTACTAATGCGTCACTCTCTCTCTTTATTATCATAACATAGGTAGGTAGAGGTTTAAATCCTGCAAACGCTGACTGTGTGTATGGGGGGGGGTGTGTATGTGTGCTACTGTCTTTGAAAGGAGTGCCCTTTTTGGAGACTGGGAAAACACACTCGAAGATGTACATTCCTCTTTGGAAAGACTGATGACGTCACCATCCTAGAAATACAGCAGGAGAAGAGAAACCAGCCAGTATAACAAATAGCACACCGTGCTAATGCGTCTCTCTCTCTCTAGTATCATAACATAGGTAGGTAGGGGGTTGAATCCTGCAAATGCTGACTGTGTGTGTGGGGGAGTATGTGTGCAATTGTCTTTGAAAAGAGTGTGCTTTCTGGAGACTGGGAAAACACACTAGAAGATGTACATTCCTCTTTGGAAAGACTGATGATGTCACCATCCTAGAAATACAGTAGGAGAAAGAAAACCAGCCAGTAAAGCAAATAGCATGCAATGTTAATACGTCTCTTTCCAGTATCATAACATAGTTAGGTAGGGGTTTGAATCCTGCAAAGTGTGTGTGGGGCATGTGTATGTGTGCAGTTTCCTTTGAGAGGTGTTCTTTTTTGGAGACTGGGAAAACCCAGTAAAGGAGGTACATTCCTCTTTGGAAAGTCTGATGATGTCAACATCCTACAAATAGAGCAGGAGAAGGTAAACCAGCCAGTAAAGCAAATAGCACGCCGTGTTAATGTGTCACTAGTATCATAACACTGTTAGGTAGGGGTTTGAATCCTGCAAATGTCAACTGTGTGTGTGTGTCACTGTTGATCAATACGGTGTGGGTTTTGCTTTTACTATGTTATGACATAGTATGATGACAACAGTAAGTGCATTGCAGACATCAGGTATCTGCGTGGCAAATGTATATGCCTACATGTCCCCTCAATCAGTACATAGGTGTGAAGCCTGCATACTACATGAATACATTTGTTTCCATTGACAGGTTGTGCCACTGCTACTCAGATCGTAGGTCACATATGTATGTATGTGACATGGCCATCCACTGTCATGTTCTGTGACCAAGGTCATCTGTGGCACACACACCCATGACAGTTACTGAAGAGTAGTGTGAGTGAGGGTATATGGATGGGGTATGTCAGACATGGTCATACACAACAAAGTCTGCCAAGAATGGACATTCTTTATAGGTGTATGACTGCCTTGTGGATATGCGTTCAGGCCTCTAATGTCTGTGATACACCTTGGGACTCCACAATACCTATGGATATGTGAATACGAAGGGACACATGACATAACATGGGTCTGTATATACACAATGGTACCTGACATACGTGTTGAGGGCTACCACCGGTGTGGTACTGATGGGATACTATGTATAGTACATGAGGATGACTATGCCATAGTCGGCTTACTGCTATACAGCATGTACCACACAACAGGTATCTGTCTGTATGATACCCTTGTGTTGGATATGCGTCCCATCCAGGGAATGCATTGTATGCCATTCCATGCATTCCCAGATTTGGATGGACACATCCCTAGTGTGTCTGCATGTACCTAAGGGGGCTAGATGACACATAGGCGTGGTCACAGTAATGGGTGGCAGTCATCACCACTGGTTAGTGTTATAGTGCAGCACCGGAAGGATCCAGTTGATACTGGGTTCCCCACTACTGTGTGTCAATTGTCAGGACATCATCCAATGATTGCTTATAGTCATACTGTTGAGGTTGTATATACTACCAGACTGCAAATCATTGATTGATATTAACGGTATCACCCGCAGCATAGTGTCAACCCATGTCATACACACATCTACCCAAGTTAGTACATAACTGTAGTAGAATGCATACTGGCCATTGAAAGATGCAATGGGATGTTAATGTGTATGGCAGGGTATGCCACATGTCCCATGTGTCCACTATGCACGTACATCCAGACAGTGCGCACCCACCATGTTCACAGATGTACACTTGCTAATCTGTACTGCACACATCACACACGTACTGTCCACTCGCTGACACATGCTGGCAACACATCACACATGAGCCAAGTGGCACATGGGTGTATAATACATACTCAGACCTAACAGTAGTGTAAACAATGCTACATTGACAAACAGAGCTTTGATGCATAATGTCTGCTCAGATATACCTACAAGGATGTAGTTAGACGTCCATGTTGACAACTCACTATTATTGCTACACTGCTATAGTGTCACCCTGTGCATCAGCACCATGTTAGCCTATCCCTCCATCGATAATGCAGATGACAGGAGGCGGCACAGGTATCATCATATGCACAGGGCGCTTTGTTGTTTGCCAGAGCCTGACATTGACCCATCCAATCCACATGTCTCTGTGTGTGTGTGTGTGTGTGTGTGTGTGTGTGTGTGTGTGTGTGTGTGTGTGTGTGTGTGTGTTTGTGTGTGTATGTGTGTGTGTGTGTGGGGGACAACAGTACAGCATGGGCCAATGTTGATGTAATGTGTGTGTGTATGTGTGAGCCCTAGTTGTTTGCTTAATGTGTGTGTGTCTACATGCACACAGCTCCACCATGTGGCTGCCATATATGGTGGTTTGTGGGACAGCCACAGACTGTACCTGCTTGGCTGTACAGATCACTGTCTCCGGCCATGGACCCAGTACCTGTGCCTGGCAGGGGTGCTACGGACGGTATCGGGTACCAACCCTGATTGGGTAGTGTCATCAGAGGCAGAGGTATGATGACTGGACCCATGTCCCTGCTGGGACTGGCCAGAGCCACGTGCACGTGATCTACTGGGATGGACAATGGACAGGCCAGCCCCAGCATTGCTGGGGCTGGTACTGCCACTACGGGAGTGGCTGTGAGCTGTGGGCCATTCGCGACTACTGCCAGCTGTTGCTGGCATGCATCCGTGTCGATGTTGCAACAGTCCCACATGGTCCTGGATTGAGGAAGACATGTTGCGGAGGGCATCTATTGTCTCCCCCCAATGTCTATCAATGACCTCAGTGTATGTCTGGATGGCACTGGCAAGGTCACGGATTCTGTCATCGATAGCGGAGTTATGTGCCCTCTGTGCTCTAAGTCCCTGCCTAGTGTACCGTTCCATACATGCCTGAGCTTGCATTACAGCCTGGAACATAGTGGTCATCGTAAGACCTGTGAGGGCATGCCTGCCAGGGGCAATATGTCCAGTGATGCTCCCCCGAGAACCCCTGGATCTGCACCTATGTGGTACCACTGCGGGTCTATGGCTATGGCTGCTGTGAGGGGATGCACGTGCCATGAGTACCGCACTCTCCTGGTCAATGCCAACTATATGCTGTCCCTCCCCTATGGCCATTGGTGGTGAGGGATGTAATGGCAGTATGAGTGTGCGCATAGATGGGGTTGAACTCTGTGTACTGTCGATTGGTGGACCAATGACAGACCCTGTCAAATCTCCCTGTGCCAAAATACATGTTTCATCATCACCACTAGCTGTGGCAATGGCTTCAGGTCACCTGCTGCTTTAGCCAAGCCCTACCTCAGCATCTGTGAGAGGAAGACAGGAAACACATGTTACGGTCTGCACATTCACACATGCACACATGGACACATGCACACATGCACACAGGAACACATGCACACATGCACACAGGAACACATGCACACAGGAACACATGCACAAAGGAACACATGCACACTCCTCACTACAGCAGATACATACACACAAAAGAAATCCAAACCAGACTCAATACTGGTTGAAGGTGGGTGACAGTATCACAAGGCAAACAGTCATGTACACAAGTCAGCATGCAGAATAAGTGTTGCTCAAGTCCATGCAGTGTGAGTGTAGACAGCCATAGTTGATGACAGTGTACATGGCTGTGGTGCATGTGTGTACATGTTCAGTGATTGCCTACACCCTGGTACACAATGTGTACAAGGACAAGACATTTCTGTGCAAGTATTATAAGCTCTGCAATGTCCTGTGCACCATCACACACAGGTATACATAACATGGCTGCGTGTGTTATCTGTGTGTCACATGGATTTCCATGTCTGATTGCAGTGTCTGTGTCTGTAGCAGATAATTGTGGACACAGGTATAGCACATGCATGCTATGTACACACACGGAATGGGTGGTGCATGTATACGTGATGGGATACCAATCCTGGACATGGCCATTGTAACAGTATCGGGTGTAGTACCATTAGCCATCATCATCATGCATCATGTGGTCACTCAAGTCCACTAATGTATGCTTGACCACCGACTAGCAATCTATACCTGAACCGCAGTGCTGTGGCTAACGTCACAATTACACAGCCACGTTGCACAAGGGTGGGTGAGGTGTCCAATAGGGAGCATTGCCTAACATGACTGTGTTATGTGTTGAGGAGTGTTGCACAGCTCCATGCTAGGCCTCTACCCCTCAGGCATGGTATGTGTGGTGCGTGGATGACGTGGGATACTGAAGTGTGACCTGTCAGCGGGTGTCCGGTTACACTATGTGTAGCATGTTGAGGTGTACGGCATATGACAAACTTGTTATGTTGTGTACATGTGTGTCAACTATGCCTATCCAATGTGCAGTACAGTGTTGCCACATTTGTGTCTGATGCTCTGTACATTGCATGTGAATGAGGCAGCTACTGACATTACTGAGATGTTTCATGTCTCACAGCAAACATGCACAGCATGCATTATGTGCAGGTGTGTTATGTGTACATGGCCTACACCTCACCTATGACATGCACAGTTCAATACCAAGTTTAAAGTGTTAACACACTCACCAGCATGTAATGTCTGCCCTGCTGTCACACCAGAGGGACCTGCAAGAATATGACACAGTTTGTCAGTGGCCACACCTGTGGCATTGCTACTGTGAGTGTGCTAAACTACAGTAGAACAACAGGCATAGGTGTACAGATACTATTCAAATTATCAGTATTGCACATAATAGGCAGCACAGCTGCTAAACACAGTACACATCTCACACACGCATAATCTAACAATACAGGTAACAGTAGTCTACAGCTAGGGCATGTTACCTGCACGCTCCATGTCACTATGCTGGGTGGCTCCGGCCTCCATGATGACACATGTGTGATGTTGTTGTTGCTGTAGGCCAGGGGCCACCACACTTAGCAGCAGTTCCTCCACTCTGGTGAGGGGGGGATGCATGGCCACCCCACCACTTGTGGCAAGCTGTTGTCTGTGGATATCAGACGCATGCCACCAGACATGTCTGATTAAATCACTTCAGTGATGGCATACCAGCTCATATGTCCGGTTATGCATGCCTATGTCATTTACCCGAAGGACAAGTTCTTGTCACAGTGCAGTACACTCCTGCTGGTGCTGGCTGGCCCTTGAAAAGAGCAGGGTATAGTGCTGTACCAGGCTGTGGTGGATTTCCTGTTCCTCTGCAGCTGTGTAGCAGGGGTTCCTGTGATGAGCCATTAGCCTGGAAGACAAGTAAATGATATGTGTGAGCAAGTCATGTGGAACACTTATTTTATTTTATTTATTTATTTATTTTATTTTACATTTGTTGACCGGGATAGTCCGACTGGATACATGTCCATTTTCAGCGGAGTCCCGGAGAGAACTCCAACAGGGTTAAACAAAAGACATAAAGACATATTACATTGTATTCAGAGTGAGAAGATTATTACAATAGAAGGTACAAATGATTACATTACATTACATTCTGATTAATTCACACTTAGTTAAATAATACAAAAATTGCCTACTTGTAGGAATTGCTCATGTGAAAGTTAGTCAGGGTTTGTACATGGACAGAGCCAATGTGATTTATAGTGGATTTTTAGTTCTTTTTTGAATAGAGCTAGTGATGGTAAGGACGTAAGCTTATAGGGAAGAGAATTCCATACCTTGCCAATAATATTGGAGTACAGTGAATCGCCACCTAGGTTATGGGACTTGCAAGTTTGTATTAAGAGTTTGTTAGATGAGCGAAGAGAACTTAGGTTGGAGTAAGGGGTTAGGATATTCTTTAGTGCAGGGGGGTTATCTGGATGTTTCAGGATTTTAAAGGCTTCTATGAGTTGGTATTCCAGTAGAAGATTAGGGAGTTCTGGCCAGTCAAGTTTTTTCAGTGTGTTCTATAGGGTAGGGCAGTGATGAATCTAGCAATGTGGTTATAAGAAGTGGAGAGACGATTGAGGTCAGACTTGTTGAGGTTCGTAAGGATTGGGAGGTATAGTAGGGTGGATAGGAGGTGCGGCAGTAGCTAGCCTAGCGGCTGGAGTTAGGAAGGTTTTTAACCTATATAAAGAACCTAGTTTTTTGTTAACCATTTTAATAGTTTGGTTGATGTGGGTGTCAAATCGTAGTTTGTTGTCGATGATTACTCCTAATAGTTTAGCGTTGGTAGTAGGAGAAATAATGGTACCATTGTTGGATTGAATGGTAAAGTGTGTAAAAGGTGTTGGGTTGGTTGGGTGGAAAAGAAGAAGTTGGGTTTTTTTTGGGTTTAAGATGAGTTGATGGTCAGTTAGCCAATTTTCAACTTTGGTAAAGCAGTGTTGGGTGGTTATTGGAAGGTTGTCAAGGATAGGATTAGAACAGATGAGAGTTGAGTCATCTGCATATTGGATGCAGGTGGCTTCGGGGATAACTGAATGGAGGTCATTTATGAATATTGAGAACAGAAGAGGTCCTAAGATGGACCCTTGAGGTACGCCTATACTGTTGGTAATAGGCAGGAGAGTTTGTTCTGCCACATAACTGCCTGTTGTCTGCCTACGAGGTAGGCCTGAAACCAGTTTAGGACTTGGGTGTCTAGATGTAAGGTTACTAAGGTTTTGAGAAGTAACTGGTGGTTTACCATGTGAAAGCTTTCGACATATCTAGAAAGAGAGCTGAGGAGATATTTTTGTTATTCGGTTATGGTTAATTTTCTCTGTGAAAGAGGAGGGCAGTAGTCGTGCTATGGTGGGGTCTAAATCCATGCTGACAATCAGTTAGTAGCTTGTTTTGGGTGAGATAGGACATGAGTTGGTTATGCACACACTTTTCCATAATTTTGGCAAGTGGTGATAGTATGGCAATTGGTCTATAGTTAGAGAGTTCGGTGGATGTTCCTCCTTTATGAAGAGGTATGGCCAAGATATTTTCCAGATTGCTGGGATAGTGGACTCAGTAATGGTTCTGTTAATTAATATTGAAATGGGGTATGCTATGACATCTGCAGCAATTTGCAGGTATTCTGCAGGTAGATGATCAGCTGAGAGGGTAGTTGGCTTTAGTTTTTTCAAGCAGGATCGGATGAAGGCAGTGGATATGGGTTGGAGGTTAAAGGATAGTGCAGAGTTGGGTGTCATATTGTTAGGTGTGGTAGAGGGAGCAGGTAGCTGGTTAGCTAGTAACTGAATTGTTTCGGTGAAGAAGGTATTAAAGTTGTTAGCTACTTCTTCTTGGTTCTTGTCAGATAGAGTTTCTGGGGTAGGAGTGGTGGATTTTCCTGGTTGGAGAAGTTTGTTCAATCCCGCCCAGAATTTTTGAGGGTTCTTTTGGTTTTTGTTTTGTAGGTGGTGAAAGTAGTTTTTCTTATCTTGGGTGGTGGCCTTTTTAGTTTCATTTCACATTTGCTGGAAGATGATCCGGTCTAGTGGTAACTTGGTAGTACGCCATTTGTTCCATGCTTTATCCCTATTAATTATTTTGGTTTTGGTTTCTGTGGTTAGCCAGGGTGCTATGTGAGTTTTGATTCTAGATACCCTTTTGGGAGCATGAGAGTCAAGTAGGGTAAGGAATGTTTCATTAAAATGTGAGACTGCCTCTACAGTGTTGACCAGTTACAGTATTTGAGTGCCATGTTAAATTTTAGAGGATCAAATTTTTTTTGTTTCTGACTGTTCTATAGACTGATAAAAGTTCCAATAGCAGCCAACTGATAAATAATGAACAGCTCCTGCAGGTAACAAGTGGTAGAACGTAGCTGGGATAGTTACAAGCAGCTCGAAATAAATGTCACAAACAAAATTGTAAAACAGAACGAAAAAAAGATGTTTCTGAGTCCTTTTAAATCAAACAAGAAAATACCCCAATACTTTGCCGAATTGGCAAGGTGTGTGACTCAAATAGAACAAAATGAATGTCACAAGCTGATGTAAATCAGAACGAGAAAAAGATGTTCCTGAATCCTTTTATATCGGACATGAAAATACCCCAATACTCTGCCGAATTGGCAAGGTGTGTGACTCAGATACGTCTCACAACTGACTGTGAGGGCAAAACGTAAAAAAGTAAAAAAGTACCTCTGAGTGCTTTAAGGCAAGCGAAAATGCCGCAAAGCAACTGCCAAGTTCATTAAGATATCCTGACTGCAAAATGACTTTGTAGTTGAGAATACACAATCCAATTCTTACATGAATGGCGAAACCCAATAGTTCCAAACTCAAAGGAGGCGAATAAAACGCTGGAAAGTAAAAATTAATCCTTTATTGCAACGATAACATATCCATAAGCACTAGTTGAGCGCTTTCATCTGCACCATCGCAGACTTCATCAGAACTAGTGCCCACATCTAATTCATTCATTTAAAAACAGTTTTTGGCGCCAAAAACTTGATACTTCATTTAAAGAAACAGTGATCCATTATAATATACCTAATATAAATAAAGCTAATACAGAAAAAACATCTAATTCTAGTTAATATTATACATATTGTAAATATAAATATTGTAAAAAATGTTAAAATTTTTGTAATAAGTGAATTATTGTAATTTGTTTTGATTTTTTGGCAAAAAGTAAAAATGCATATGTGTATAAGATCCACTAACCTTGTATAAAATTACATTACATAAAATGGTATGATATATTTTAACAATTACAACTGTTATAAAAAATGATTACTGTGAATCAAGTATTAAAAATGGTTTTATACTTATAAAATCATTAATGCCTGGATTCCTGGTGGAATCAGTTAAAATCTGCCACTTACTCTCTTTACAGGCCAGTCTTGTTTTCCAATCACCTCCAAAAAGTATTTCCTTCACTTCATCTATAATCATGAATGAGAAAATGTGTTCCTCACCATATTCCTTAATGTGTCTAAATAGGGCATTTTTACTGTCCATTTTCCTGATTTTGTAATAATGTTCGTAAATTCGTTTCTTTAGCTCTCTTTCTGTTTTACCTATATAATAGGCTGGACATTTTTTACACTGAGCTAAATATACTATATGCTTGGTGCTGCAATTGCCCCCTATACTCCTAATTCTAGTGTGATTGATATCATTCAAAACAATATCACTGTTGGTGTTTATGTATGTACATTGTTTGCATCTTCCACACTTCCTAGTGAATGTCTTATCTTTTTTGTTGTTTTCACCTTTCCTTGACTTTGAATATTCCAGTAATCTTTTTATATTGGGACCAGTTTTATATACAATCTTAGGTTCCTCACCTAAAATGTTTTTATTAACATCTATTACTGTTATAATGTCCCAATATTTCTTTATAATGTCCTTAATCTTTGTGCTATAAGGGGTATAGGTCAAAACACATACTCTACCCATATTTCCTTTCTGTATGTTTGCATTGATCTCCTTTTCATGACCTAGTAAGGGTTTATATTTGATTCCCCATTGGGATTTGACAAATTCAATTGTGTCACTAATCATGTCCCTAGGATATCCCCTTCTATCAAATAATTCTGCTAATAGAACCATTTCTCCTTCCATGAATTCTCTGGTTGATGACATTCTAGCACATCTAATACATTGTCCCTTGATAATATTTTTAAAAATGTGCGGAGGATGTTCACTCCCATAAAATAGATAATCATTGGAAAATGTGCTTTTTCTGTGTATCTTGGATGTAAAACCTTCATCATTCAAACCTATGTATACATCCAAATAAGGAATACCAGAGTTACTTGTTTCGTAGGTAAATTTCAAAAATTAGTGGTTTCATTGATATATTCAACAAATTGTGTAATTTTTTCATTTGGTCCATTCCACAAAATGAATATATCGTCCAAAAATCTCACATAGAAGGTGATGTAGCTAGAGAATGCACAATTGATAATAAATTCATTCTCCCAATCAGACATAACTAAGTTTGCAAAAATGGGGGCACAAGATGCCCCCATAGCAACCCCCTTGCTCTGTATGAAAAATTCACCCTCGAAAGTAAGATAATTGTGATCCAACACTAAGCCCATCATGTCCATAATTAAATTTATTTTATCCCAAGTCAATGATGAAAACTTTCTAAGACTTCTGGCAAACCTTTCTAGCCCCTCGTCCTTGGGGATACAAGAAAATAAATCACATACATCAATAGTGATTAATGTACACTGTTCTGTCCATTTGTCAGGACTAAGCTTGGCCAAAAAGTCCCATGAGTCTTTGATAATGAATGGTACATGTGGATAAATATGCTTGGCCCATCTGTCAATCGTTACTCCTATATTGTATGTTTTTGACTTGGAGCCTGAAATGATGGGTCTAAAGGGTGGTTGGGTCAGAGACTTGTGGATCTTCGGAATTCCTGTTATCCGAGCCATCACTGGATGATTAACTTTTAGAAACCTGTGTAGTTCATCCGTGATGCGATTATCAATCAAATATTCATCCAAAGCTATATCAATTCTTCTAAAACCTTTGTTGATTTGATTGATCGAAACCAATTCATAATTCCCAGAAAGGTGTAATATATTGTGTATCTCAGTGATATAAGCCCTCTGGGGGTAAATGACTGCCCCCCCCACCCTTGTCGGGTTTCATTATTCTTACATCCTGTTTATACATATATTCATTCAGTACAGCTCTTTCTTGTTTTGAAATATTGTCATCTACTAATTCCTGATTTTTCCGATATCCTTTGGTGATTTCATGGTTTAAAAGATATAGTTCTTTGCATATCATCTGATCGAACACGTTAACTTGTGGATTATACTGTGGTATAAATGTGCTTTTCCTTTTCAATTCAGTAGGTATGTATGTGGCCTCATCTTCCTTACCTTTTTCAAATAGGAGAGCGAGGTTAAGTCTCCGACTATATAATTTGATTTCTTTAATGTGATCTACAAGATTGAATTTCTGTGTGGGAATGAATTTGGTCCCTTTACATAAAAGGGAGCATAAATCTTCATGAATAGGGACATCTGTGTAATTGTATACATTGAAGCCTTGATAATGTGTTATACTAGGCTTGTCTTTTTCCAATGTAACTGCTACCTGTTTGTCTATTTCCACGGTTTCATTTTGTGCACTGAATAAATTGTCTTTGTTGCTAACAAGGGGAGATAAATCCACATCAATCTTTCTGGATGGAACTAAAAAAGAAGAAGAAGTGGGAGAACCTGTGGCTGTCACTTTAGACTGGCTAACTCCTGATTTTACTTGTATTTTCTGTTGCTCTGGAAATTTGTTCTCCCATAATTCTGATGGTGTCTTCCTCCTTGAAAATTTACCTGTCTGTCCAACTGTCTTCTACCTCTTACATAGGTATATCCTTCATCTGATCTATCCTTCCTATCTTGTGGCCAGACATATACCTTGCAAGTTCTATATAGCTCCATATCACGCTCTAATTTTTTGTTTTTTCTTCGGAAAATATTTTCCGCTGTAGTCTCTGCCATTTGGAATTGTTTGTGGTATAAATCATACCACTGTTCAAAGGCAGGGTTACGCAAAATGATTTCATTAACATGCTCTACTTCATCAATAAGAACATTTAACTTGTCCTCATAACATTTTAATAACAAATTCATATAACATATACCAAAATCATCAAATAAACTATTAAAAGCTGAAATAATACTCTCATTATGTTCTATACCCATAGGTAGTTTAATTATTATTACTTATTACAAAAATTTTAACATTTTTTACAATATTTATATTTACAATATGTATAATATTAACTAGAATTAGATGTTTTTTCTGTATTAGCTTTATTTATATTAGGTATATTATAATGGATCACTGTTTCTTTAAATGAAGTATCAAGTTTTTGGTGCCAAAAACTGTTTTTAAATGAATGAATTAGATGTGGGCACTAGTTCTGATGAAGTCTGCGATGGTGCAGATGAAAGCGCTCAACTAGTGCTTATGGATATGTTATCGTTGCAATAAAGGATTAATTTCTACTTTCCAGCGTTTTATTCGCCTCCTTTGAGTTTGGAACTATTGAGTTTCGCCATTCATGTAAGAATTGGATTGTGTATTCTCAACTACAAAGTCATTTTGCAGTCAGGATATCTTAATGAACTTGGCAGTTGCTTTGCGGCATTTTCGCTTGCCTTAAAGCACTCAGAGGTACTTTTTTACTTTTTTACGTTTTGCCCTCACAGTCAGTTGTGAGACGTATCTGAGTCACACACCTTGCCAATTCGGCAGAGTATTGGGGTATTTTCATGTCCGATATAAAAGGATTCAGGAACATCTTTTTCTCGTTCTGATTTACATCAGCTTGTGACATTCATTTTGTTCTATTTGAGTCACGCACCTTGCCAATTCGGCAAAGTATTGGGGTATTTTCTCGTTTGATTTAAAAGGACTCAGAAACATCTTTTTTTCGTTCTGTTTTACAATTTTGTTTGTGACATTTATTTCGAGCTGCTTGTAACTATCCCAGCTACGTTCTACCACTTGTTACCTGCAGGAGCTGTTCATTATTTACCAGTTGGCTGCTATTGGAACTTTTATTAGTTGTTTTTACAGCGATGGCGGAAGCAGTGGATGGAGCGTTGGCTGCGTTGGATACTGAGGAAATTCTTCTTTTAAGGGCTGAAGTAGCCAGATTACACCAAGATGTTAGCAAGCTCACGGAATTGGTCACCTCGATCATCAAAACTACACAAGATAACGGAAAACATGAACAGACATCTTCCCACAAGGATACATCAAGGATTCTGGAGAATAGTGGTAATGATTTGATGCTGACAGTGGATACTAATGTGGAAATACCCAATGGACAGGGTTGTTTAAACCAAACAGGGTCATCACACAGAACTGGTAATATAGATATGAACCCAAGGGGCATGGATGACCTGTTAACACCTGAAAAGGATTTTACCTTCGATTTTAGCTTTTTTCATAGTCGAGCAGAAATGGATTACAGAGGGGCTAAGCCGAAGCATGTACCCCCCAAACAGACTTATTCTGCAATGGCATGTATGCCGAACATAAAAACCAAAGGTACTGTACCTAGTGATTCTAATTCACGACACAATGAAAAAACTGTGAGAAATAAGAGAGTTACACAGGGGAAACATGTTGATAGTAACCACTCCACGTTTGATAACTTTCTTAAAAATGATTATGCTTTTGACTCATCACATTCTAATGGTATGTTCAAACACCATGACAATATTAATAACAAAAAATTTGGGGATGATGATGGACATGAATCAATCAAAAGTAGTATATATAAAATGGGAAATATCTTAATACAAATACAGAACATCAAAGTTGATAAAGCTTATTTAAAACAATGTATCAATTCGAAGGTAGTTCCTAAAGGCATTAGGTTTTTTTAAACTACCTATGGGTATAGAATATAATGAGAGTATTATTTCAGCTTTTAATAGTTTATTTGATGATTTTGGTATATGTTATATGAATTTGTTATTAAAATGTTATGAGGACAAGTTAAATGTTCTTATTGATGAAGTAGAGCATGTTAATGAAATCATTTTGCGTAACCCTGCCTTTGAACAGTGGTATGATTTATACCACAAACAATTCCAAATGGCAGAGACTACAGCGGAAAATATTTTCCGAAGAAAAAATAAAAAATTAGAGCGTGATATGGAGCTATATAGAACTTGCAAGGTATATGTCTGGCCACAAGATAGGAAGGATAGATCAGATAAAGGATATACCTATGTAAGAGGTAGAAGACAGTTGGACAGACAGGAAAATTTTCAAGGAGGAAGACACCATCAGAATTATGGGAGAACAAATTTCCAGAGCAACAGAAAATACAAGTAAAATCAGGAGTTAGCCAGTCTAAAGTGACAGCCACAGGTTCTCCCACTTCTTCTTCTTTTTTAGTTCCATCCAGAAAGATTGATGTGGATTTATCTCCCCTTGTTAGCAACAAAGACAATTTATTCAGTGCACAAAATGAAACCGTGGAAATAGACAAACAGGTAGCAGTTACATTGGAAAAAGACAAGCCTAGTATAACACATTATCAAGGCTTCAATGTATACAATTACACAGATGTCCCTATTCATGAAGATTTATGCTCCCTTTTATGTAAAGGGACCAAATTCATTCCCACACAGAAATTCAATCTTGTAGATCACATTAAAGAAATCAAATTATATAGTCGGAGACTTAACCTCGCTCTCCTATTTGAAAAAGGTAAGGAAGATGAGGCCACATACATACCTACTGAATTGAAAAGGAAAAGCACATTTATACCACAGTATAATCCACAAGTTAACGTGTTCGATCAGATGATATGCAAAGAACTATATCTTTTAAACCATGAAATCACCAAAGGATATCGGAAAAATAAGGAATTAGTAGATGACAATATTTCAAAACAAGAAAGAGCTGTACTGAATGAATATATGTATAAACAGGATGTAAGAATAATGAAACCCGACAAGGGTGGGGGGGCAGTCATTTACCCCCAGAGGGCTTATATCACTGAGATACACAATATATTACACCTTTCTGGGAATTATGAATTGGTTTCGATCAATCAAATCAACAAAGGTTTTAGAAGAATTGATATAGCTTTGGATGAATATTTGATTGATAATCGCATCACGGATGAACTGCACAGGTTTCTAAAAGTTGATCATCCAGTGATGGCTCGGATAACAGGAATTCCGAAGATCCACAAGTCTCTGACCCAACCACCCTTTAGACCCATCATTTCAGGCTCCAAGTCAAAAACATACAATATAGGAGTAACGATTGACAGATGGACCAAGCATATTTATCCACATGTACCATTCATTATCAAAGACTCATGGGACTTTTTGGCCAAGCTTAGTCCTGACAAATGGACAGAACAGTGTACATTAATCACTATTGACGTATGTGATTTATTTTCTTGTATCCCCAAGGACGAGGGGCTAGAAAGGTTTGCCAGAAGTCTTAGAAAGTTTTCATCATTGACTTGGGATAACATAAATTTAATTATGGACATGATGGGCTTAGTGTTGGATCACAATTATCTTACTTTCGAGGGTGAATTTTTCAGACAGAGCAAGGGGGTTGCTATGGGGGCATCTTGTGCCCCCATTTTTGCAAACTTAGTTATGTCTGATTGGGAGAATGAATTTATTATCAATTGTGCATTCTCTAGCTACATCACCTTCTATGTGAGATTTTTGGACGATATATTCATTTTGTGGAATGGACCAAATGAAAAAATTACACAATTTGTTGAATATATCAATGAAACCACTAATTTTTTGAAATTTACCTACGAAACAAGTAACTCTGGTATTCCTTATTTGGATGTATACATAGGTTTGAATGATGAAGGTTTTACATCCAAGATACACAGAAAAAGCACATTTTCCAATGATTATCTATTTTATGGGAGTGAACATCCTCCGCACATTTTTAAAAATATTATCAAGGGACAATGTATTAGATGTGCTAGAATGTCATCAACCAGAGAATTCATGGAAGGAGAAATGGTTCTATTAGCAGAATTATTTGATAGAAGGGGATATCCTAGGGACATGATTAGTGACACAATTGAATTTGTCAAATCCCAATGGGGAATCAAATATAAACCCTTACTAGGTCATGAAAAGGAGATCAATGCAAACATACAGAAAGGAAATATGGGTAGAGTATGTGTTTTGACCTATACCCCTTATAGCACAAAGATTAAGGACATTATAAAGAAATATTGGGACATTATAACAGTAATAGATGTTAATAAAAACATTTTAGGTGAGGAACCTAAGATTGTATATAAAACTGGTCCCAATATAAAAAGATTACTGGAATATTCAAAGTCAAGGAAAGGTGAAAACAACAAAAAAGATAAGACATTCACTAGGAAGTGTGGAAGATGCAAACAATGTACATACATAAACACCAACAGTGATATTGTTTTGAATGATATCAATCACACTAGAATTAGGAGTATAGGGGGCAATTGCGGCACCAAGCATATAGTATATTTAGCTCAGTGTAAAAAATGTCCAGCCTATTATATAGGTAAAACAGAAAGAGAGCTAAAGAAACGAATTTACGAACATTATTACAAAATCAGGAAAATGGACAGTAAAAATGTCCTATTTAGACACATTAAGGAATATGGTGAGGAACACATTTTCTCATTCATGATTATAGATGAAGTGAAGGAAATACTTTTTGGAGGTGATTGGAAAACAAGACTGGCCTGTAAAGAGAGTAAGTGGCAGATTTTAACTGATTCCACCAGGAATCCAGGCATTAATGATTTTATAAGTATAAAACCATTTTTAATACTTGATTCACAGTAATCATTTTTTATAACAGTTGTAATTGTTAAAATATATCATACCATTTTATGTAATGTAATTTTATACAAGGTTAGTGGATCTTATACACATATGCATTTTACTTTTGCCAAAAATCAAAACAAATTACAATAATTCACTTATTACAAAAATTTTAACATTTTTTACAATATTTATATTTACAATATGTATAATATTAACTAGAATTAGATGTTTTTTCTGTATTAGCTTTATTTATATTAGGTATATTATAATGGATCACTGTTTCTTTAAATGAAGTATCAAGTTTTTGGCGCCAAAAACTGTTTTTAAATGAATGAATTAGATGTGGGCACTAGTTCTGATGAAGTCTGCGATGGTGCAGATGAAAGCGCTCAACTAGTGCTTATGGATATGTTATCGTTCAATAAAGGATTAATTTTTACTTTCCAGCGTTTTATTCGCCTCCTTTGAGTTTGGAACTATTGGGTTTCGCCATTCATGTAAGAATTGGATTGTGTATTCTCAACTACAAAGTCATTTTGCAGTCAGGATATCTTAATGAACTTGGCAGTTGCTTTGCGGCATTTTCGCTTGCCTTAAAGCACTCAGAGGTACTTTTTTACTTTTTTACGTTTTGCCCTCACAGTCAGTTGTGAGACGTATCTGAGTCACACACCTTGCCAATTCGGCAGAGTATTGGGGTATTTTCATGTCCGATATAAAAGGATTCAGGAACATCTTTTTCTCGTTCTGATTTACATCATCTTGTGACATTCATTTTGTTCTATTTGAGTCACGCACCTTGCCAATTCGGCAAAGTATTGGGGTATTTTCTCGTTTGATTTAAAAGGACTCAGAAACATCTTTTTTTCGTTCTGTTTTACAATTTTGTTTGTGACATTTATTTCGAGCTGCTTGTAACTATCCCAGCTACGTTCTACCACTTGTTACCTGCAGGAGCTGTTCATTATTGTTCTATAGACTGGCATGCTAGCATTGGGTGTGTTATCTTTCCTAATGTAAGTAAGCATATGATCACTAAGATCATTGGGGAGAGTCCCCGGGGTATATTTTTGGGGGTGCTCCTTGACGAGCACCCAGTCAAGTATGCTTTCTTTTTGTTTATTGTTACCTAGTCTGGTGGTAGTGGTTATAACCTGAGAGAAACCATGGAGATTTAAAGAAGTAGGATTGGACTGTGCAGAGCATTGGTTCCAATCAATGTTAACATCTCCCAGGACTATTGTTTCTTGTGGATAGTTGTTATCTATCCAGTTTAAGATGGCTTCTAAAGTTTCAATATTGTTCCCTGGGAGTATATAGGTAACTATTAGGTTTATGCTTTTTAGTTTATTTAGTTGTATTTTTAGAGCTAATATTTCAGCATTTGCAACCTGTGGTGGTTGTTTGGGGTGAGTTAGGATGTTTAGCGTATTTTGATAAAGGACAGCTATCCCACCTCCTCTTTTCTTTAAGCGGTCAGCTCTGAGTATGTTGAACCCAGGTGACATTATCTGATTGTCTTTGGTTGATGGTTTAAGCCATGTTTCAGTTAGACACATGATGTCAGGTAGGTAGGTTGCAAGCATGGCATGTAAGTTGTGAACCTTGTTGTTCAGACTTCTTATGTTTAAGTGACAGATGAGAAGAGAGTTAGCTGGTCTAAGGGAGATTGGATGTTGAGTGGGCTCTGTTGATCTGGTAGGGCCTGGGTTGGGATGGATATCTCCATCTTTGGTGATGTTTTTCCTTAGGTATGCTATTAATTTTAGGACTTTGGATAGTAATTTTAGACCTAGTTTTGTTTTGGTAGTTATATGGTGTTGCTTTTTTAGGTAAGGATCACTGAGTTTTATTGTTTTGGGGGTTGTATGATGGGGGAAGAATTTGTCTATAGGTGGTGGGGAGGGGGAACTTGTGTGATAATTTGGGTAGTGGAAGCCTGATAAGGACAGGTGTTCATAACTTGTTAAGAGATAGGGTAATAAAATGAGTGGTGGGATAAGTAGGATAATTATCCCTATTGGCTTGGGCATAGTGATAGCGTGCAGGGGGCGGGAGTTGGTAGGGAGGAAGTCTTGTGGGTGGGAGGGGAAGTAGGAGTGGCCAGGTGGCTATAAATCTAGAGGTAGTGGGGGCGGGTGGGATAAGGGGGCAGGGTGGGGAGCAGAGCAAGCCCGAGCGAAGCAAGGGCGAAGCGGAGCGGGGCAAACCCAATCTCAGAGTTTTCAGACTTCTGGTGCAGAGTCCTGTTTCTTAATTTAGGAGTTTTACAAGCCTGGACTATTTTGGGCTCTGCTTACTACAATTTTGGAGCGAAATAGTGCCAGGTTAAAGGTATTATTATAGTTTTGGATGGTGGCTGCTGTGTTTGAACCCTACAATTGGCTCATCAATAGTAATTTCATTTAAATACTTTGTTAACAGTATCTATTAACCTTGGGCTGAGTTTGAGGTGGCGTTGGGGCTGAGACTTTGTCCGTGCGTTCGCACTCGGTCAGGCGGTCCTGCCTTGGACAGTTTGATTACTGCCAGGCAAAAAGAGTACTGGGCAGTTCCTGAATGGAGAATATAATGTGTTATATTAGTACCGTTTCAATTAGGAATACACATGTAATACTTCAAACATTACCAGAATTCTGTTAGCAAATGTTAAATTATAGCTAGTGTATTCATCATTAGAGTTGAGAGAGGCTCTGTATAATAAGTAAGTTTTAAACATATGTAAATAAGTAGTAAATGTAGCTGTAGATCTAGCGACTAATTACTAGCTACTTTACGTTATACATTAGTAGCGTATTGGCGTTCTATAGGTATGCTACTGATAGGGAGTAAAGCAAATTGCAGTAGATGTAATTGTTTGTTAGTTGCAAGTAAGCCTGAGGTAGCTTGGTGTCGAGTTACAAATTTACCCTCTTCGACCTGTCGCTAGCCCTAGCAGAGATTTCCAAAAAACACTACAACAGTTTCTTTTAGCCTAGGGAACACATTACAGTTCAGAGCTAAATTTCCAAACAAACATTGATGCTTAGCAGTCCTAGTGGAGTACAACCAAAACACTTGCAATCTCATATAGGCAGGTTGAGTATGATTTACGAGCAAAACATAGTAAACTAGCAGCAACATAGACTCTCTTAGCAGTCACTAGTGGAGTATCCAAACAACACTACAACAGGTTCTTTTCGCATTGGAAACACGCTACAGTTCAGGGCTAAATTACCAATCAAACATTGATGTTTAGCAGTCGCTAGTGGAGTACAACCAAAACACGTGCAGTATCATATCATGTAGGTAGGTTTAGTAAGGTTTACAAGCTATACATAGTAACTTACAGCAACATAGACTCTCATAGCAGTCGCTAGTGGAGAATATCAAAAAGTGTATATAACATTATACAGTACAGATATCAGTTAACTGCCATATATAGCATCTGTTCGTCTGTCAGAGGAATATCGGTGAACCTCAAAGGGGAGGCTACTGTCCACCTGTGTCACATGTTCCCTTCTGACACCTTCAGTGTTAGTCAGGCAACCACCTATCTGGTAGTTAGAGGGTAAAGTGTTTTGGAATGGAGTATGGCACTGCAGTATCAACACTGCTGTTCAGTCCATGCCTTGGTCACCATGCACCTGTTACAATACGTCTGACCCTGTGTCTCCCTCTCTCACTATATATATATATATATATATATATATATATATATATATATATATATATATGAATATTTATATACATATACATTTATATATCACTCTATATATACATATCTATATATATCTATATACATATATGTATATATATATATATATATATATATATATATATATATATATATATATATACAAACACACACATATATATATATATATACACACACATATATATATATATATATATACATATCTATATATATATCCATAGATATCCATATATATCAGTATATATCTATATATCTCTCTATATATCTATACATGTATATATCTATATATATCTATATATGTATATATCTATATATCTACATATGTATATATCTATATATATCTATATATGTATATTATATATGCATATATCTATCTATATATATATATATATATATATATATATCTATATATGTATATATATATATATATATATATATATATATATATATATATATATATATATATATATTTATATATGTGTGTGTGTGTGTGTGTGTATACACATACATATATGTGTGTATATATATATATATATATATATATATATATATATATATATATATTTATTTATTTATTTATTTATTTATTTAACATTTGTTACCGGGAATGTCCGACTAGGTTCCACAGAGCCTGTTTTCAGCAGAGGCCCGGGGAGAAATGCTCCAGATGCATGTCTTTGGAATGTGGGAGGAAACCGAGTACCCGTGGAAACCCACTGAACACAGGAGAATATGCAAACTCCACACAGAAGGCACCCCAGCCAAGAATCGAACCGGAGAACCTTTTGCTGTGAGGTGACAACGTTAACCGCTGCACCACTGTGCCATATATGTGTGTGTGTATATATATATATATATATATATATATATATATATATATATATATATATATATATAGATATATATATATATATATATATATATATATATATATATATATATATATATATATATATATATATATATATATATATATACACATATATATATACACATACTTGTAAACAGCCACTGCTGTACATATACATGCACATATATGCAGATATACTGGCCACCTTTCATGGTGGAATATCAATTATGGAACAGTTGTGAGACATACGATTATGTAATAATATTGCACAGTGTTGTGCAGAATGCATTTTGCTATCCTCAGGCCGTATAGCCGTAGCAGACCTCACTGGCTGTAACTCAGTCCCACAGCATTTAACCACCACATGACATATACCTGCACTGCTTGCAATGTCACACACTACAACCTACATAGATATGTGCACATAGCAACCTTCAAATACTTATATATGTCCAGCCTTCACTAACAGTTGCAGTATGTCCCTTGCCCTATGCACATCTGCATATACATATAGATACGGACTGCTAACACATAAGGAGTGTTCACAGAATGTAGAGTACCCTTCAGACACATCATTCGGATGCCAGCAAATACATCTGTGTTACATACCTTACCTTTGTATGTCTCACCTCAGTCTATTGTACCTGTTGATGTTTTTTTATTTTTATTTATTGTCAGTGTCCTCCACTGCCTCTGTTTGTTTTAATTTTTGTTTTGGTTGGTCGGTGTCTCCAACCGCCTCTGTTTTTTTTTTTTTGGTTTGGTCTCTCCAACTGTTTGTCTGTCTGTCTGTCTTGCTTGCTCTCTCTCTCTCTCTCTCTCTCTCTCTCTCTCTCTCTCTCTCTCTCTCTCTCCAGTTGCTGCAATGATATTATTGCATGTGTGGATAGCAGGTACAAGCTGCTTTTGTAGGTATCTGCAAATGTGCATGCAGCCTGCTGTGTGGTAATTGCAGTTCTCAGTGTGATTTCAGGACACTGCTATAAAATGAAAGGTTAGGTAGGCATAGGCCTTTCAGTTTTGCAAGGTGGGGACCATGCTTGTTTGATGTGGACACTGTTGTGTCAGTTAGAAGGTTGGTATATGTCTCATATCTGAAGCTGGGTTGTAGCCAGTGAAATGCATGTTGTACTAAAACCTGACTGTTGCTTCTTCAAGTACACTCTTCTCAGTGTGTAAGTTTACTCACACCTCCAAATGCTAACACTGGATACATGGGAGTATGTACTTTCTTTTGGAATTAGGGAATTAACTGACATACAACAGTAGTTATTGCAATGTGTTCCTATGGCTTTCCTATTTTCCCTTTACATCCAGTCCTTGTAATGCATGTCATATTTCTTTATTCCAATGTATTCCCATGGCTTTCCTATTTTCCCTTTACATGCACTCCTTGTAATGCATGTTATATTTCTTTCAGCACCAACTCATTGTATATATGTTGTGGCTTAGTGGTACATCATGTAGACTGGTGAGTCCAAGGTGTGGGGTTTGAGACTGACAAGGGTCTTTTATTTTGCTGCTGAGCAATACAAGGGCCTTGTCATACAGGGTGACAAAGACACTTTGAAGCAGTTGTAAGCGAGTTGGCGCGGGTTTGTGCGACGCTTACCGATGCTAAGCAACGCTTAGCTCAGCTTAGTATATTTTAGCAATACTAAGCTAAGCTTAGCTTAGCTCATTTTATGTTAGCAATAGTAAGCTAAGCTTGGTGGAGCTTATCATATCTTAGCAATGCTAAGCTTGGCGCACACATGCGCACATGGTGCAAACCCGCTTACTACTGTTTACAAGTGCTCACTCCCGCTAACCCCCGCACTCATGTCTTTGACAGAAAAGTAAATGGGGAGATAGGAATGTGGTGATAAAGGGTGCTCAGAGAGGGGAAGACAGTAGGGAAACTAGCTTGGGATGTACACAACGGGTGTGGAGAAGGTCCATAGCTGCCCATTTCTTTAACAGCAACAGCTGTGCATATGCAATATATTAGGTGGGATATTTGAAAACTTCCACCCCTGAGAGAGTGGTGAGGACATCTAATTATGCTGTACTACCAATTATGAATATAAGGCACATGCACTGTTTGTGAACTGCTATACTGTTATTAGTACGTTACTCACATCTGAACAGTTTGTGGTTTGTGTTGGCATTAGCACAGTCTGCTCAGGACGACTGGACATATTTCTGTACTGTGTATGCCTACCTCACCCTTGGTTGTGCCTGACTACACGAGTATATAGTACCTTTGGGTAGGGGTGCAGAACTGCAGTGTGCATTATTTATTATCGTGTGATGTTTATCTTACTGAACATGCAGAGTTGCTGTGTACCTGTAAGTCTATGAAGGCTTGTAGTCTGTCTGAGTAGCTCCCACCTGTGGACATATCCAGATGGTAGACAGAGGTCAGCCTAGTATTCTTTGACTGTGCACCACAGCAGTCGATTCAGCACCTGAACAATGGCATTGTCACAGGTGGTTGCTAGCAGTACATGGCTACATCCTTTGCTATTTTTGTGTTGTACTTCTACATAAGGGCATGCTTGTGGGATTCATTCTACAGCTATTTGCAGAGTGTGTAACAGCAGACAAGCTGATATGCCTGTGTGTTTCTGACTCAGGCCTCAGATAATCTCATGTATATATTTGAACAGCCTCAGGGAAAGGTACATATAACTGGGATACACCTGTCATATAGTTCAGACATTTTGCAGTTCAGACTTTGGGTGATTCAGAGCATTTCTATTACTACACCTTTTCTGATGTACAAGCGGTGTCTACTCTCACTTACTGACATTTGTTATTAAGTGAGATTCAACACCTCTCTGCCTACTGTTAGTACATTTCACAGGGAGTCAGAGGGGCACAGCTAACATTTGTTTACAAATCAGAGTCATCACTGTAGAGCAGTCACTGTTGGGAGGTCTGGCCTGTGACCTATGCAAATATGCCAGTGTTTATCCTGCCCTGATACTGTGTGGGGTTTGTAAGCTGCTACTGTAACCTTATTCCCTACTAGCATGGCTGATTCTCTTTTCACAGTCATGTCATGCAATTCAACAACACCTGCTGATTAAGGCCCACAGTACAAGATTTGTGTTATGGCATTCCTATTTTCCATTTACATTCCCTGATAGTAATGCATGATATATTTATTACAGCAACAAGTTATTGTATATCTGCTGTGGCTCAGTGGTAATTCATGCATTCTAGTGTGACCAAGGTCCGGGGTTTGAGACTGCCAGGGGTATTTTATTTTGCTGATGAGCAGACTACAGGTCTTATCATACAGAGTGACTAAGGCACTTTTAAGCAGTTGTAAGCGAGTTTGCGTGGGTTTGCGCGATGCTTAGCTATGCTTATCTACGCTTAGCTAAGCGCACACAAGCACATACCCGCTGACTACTGCTTAAAAGTGCTTACTCCCACTAACACCCGTGCTAATTTCTTTTAAAGAAAAGAAAATGGGGAAATAGGAAAGTGGTGAAAAAGCGGTCACAAAGAGGGATGTGCAGGAAGGATGTAGGGAAGGCCCATAGCTGCCCAAATCTGTACCAGCAACAGCTGTGCATATGTTAGAAATTTAGAGTGAAATTTGAAACCTTCCACCCCTGGGAGAGGAGTGAGGGCAACAAAGTATGTTGTACAGCCAATTGTAATTATCAGTTTACATGTCCAGCAGACATGTGTGTGAAATGGGCAGCTATGTATGAGACGTAATTTTTTTGCGGGCACAGATTGCCCTTTTTGTACTTTTTTTTCAGGTAGGAGTGGAATGTGAGGTAAAGGAAGTAGGAATATTGAGGGAGGTGGGTTGGGGAGGTTAACAGACAAGACAAACAAGACGCATACAGGGGCAGAGTATGACACATGTGGAGGGTACACACAATTGATGGGGATGGATGCTTGGATACTGCAAGCCCATGAGCCCACAGATGGCAACCGTGGAACTGAGATCCTCACCCATGGGCAGTTACCACTGTGCCTTCACAGCTCAGGCCAAGGCTGTGCTGGGGGCTGGATAAGATGGGCAGGCACACCCATGAGTTGCGCCACTCTCGCCTCAAGCTGGCATAGGGGATCAGTCACGGAATGCCTGATCTCACTACGCACCACAGCCCAGACCCTTTGGAGGGTGAGTGGAGGCTCTCCTCTGGCCACGCTTGCAGAGGGGGGGGTGAGCCCCATCCCCTGCAGCGCTTCCACCCGAAGGTGGTACAGGGCCACCGGAGGAGGAGTTCCCGGGCTGGGCACTGGTGCCAGGTGCAATTGCCAGCTGAGGTGGGAGAGGTGGGTCCGCTGGGACCCTCCTTTCCTGTTGTCCTATGTTTAGCAGTATTTAATGGCATTTTGGGTTAGTAACAAACAACGCCATTCCAAATTAGTTGTAACAGCATGCATTAGTATTCCCATTAACCAAACACACATGAATTCCAAACGCTGAACAGCAAGCATAACACATGCATATTTAGAGCAACAGTGGACATTCCAATAGCATGCAGGGTTGATTGGTGGCAACGGGCCATCATGTTTGGATATGTGAACAGGGTACATGCATCAACGTACATGCAGACATGTATAGACCAACAGAACAAATGTCCATATGAATTAATTGTGAATAGACATACCCAGTTTGGTGTGGAATGGCATCATTTGTGAACATAACATAGGATGGTAGAATATTACATTAACAACTTAAAATACCTATACATATACTGTACATTCCTACTAGCTGCAGATATATATCCCCTACATGTATTAGTACAGTTCCCTGTATGTAACCTTAGAAATGTTGGTGATGGAGATGTTACTGCTACATTAATATACATTCCATTTGTATTCATATATGTTCATATCTGGCTGTGTTCAGGTAAAGTATCCTGCTACATTTGAACAGTTACATACAGTTCTAGGAACACACTGACATTTGTGGGATCACAAGCACAAGCTGCTCATGTACCGGATTAACATGTACATACTATACATGAAACAGTTGAGGACTATAAATATTCCTCTGTGATACTGGCATTCCCATCAGCCAGTTTATATGGGCCTAGACAACTGTGGATGTTCAGCATTTCATACATCCATACTATCTCCATAATGCAAGGGTACAGCAACATATCCAAAAATGTGGGATGGACACAGTCCAGGTATTGTACTTTATTAAAAACATTTCACTCTTTGGTTGTGGCTGTCTCATTCATTTCATTATGTAGTGCATGCAGTATACCTTTATTCCAGACTTCTTACACCTTTATTGGTAGCTTCAAACTCTTTCTCACACTCTCTCACTTATTTTATATTTACATTTCAGGATGGTACTTAATTCCAGGCTTTATTAACATGTATTACTGGCTTACAACAATCCTTTCCAGCTGACTCACTTATTTCATATGACAGTATATACAAGGATGTATTCAAGACTTGTCTGTCCTTTATTGATGGATTAGAACACTCATTTTCAGGCTGAAGCAGTTATCTGATATTACAATACAGGTGGAAACTCTATTTGAGACTTGTTTACTCTTTATTAATGTATTACAATACTCTTTTTTAGGCTGCATCACTTATCTGATCTTAGAATACTAACAGAAGCTTTATTCTAGGCTTATTTGACCTTTATTACTGGGTTACAACACTGAACTCTTTTACAGGCTGTCTCACTTATATTCTATAATAATACCAGCTGAATAATTACTAACCTGCCTGGTGGTGCAGCCTTAACAGCCTATCAGCATAGGCTTGCCGATTCATGGAACGAACACCTGCAGCTGTAATATAAATGAAGGGATATTGGAACATACATATCCATACTATAGGCTAGGATAGCATTTCTTACATACTTAATTACATGGATACTTACTCAGTAGTGGGGCATTGGGCATACGACGGGCCTCCTGGATCCATCGGTTCAGTTGGTCCTCCTTTCGATGTTTCAGGTCCGCATGGTGGTGACAGACCTGCTCACCAGTCCTGGGAATGCCTGTGGCACTGGTAAGATCATGTGCCAACTGGTTCCATGCCTCTGCCTTGTACGCTCCCCATTGAACCTGGCTCTGCATGAGTCAGCCTTCATGTTGGTGGACTAGGAGCAAAACCATATATTTAGACTCCTCAATGCACCACCTTTGCACTCTAAAGTGATTACCTTCTCCGATGCCAGCCATCCTGACTGCAAGTGGGTACCACAATCAGTTTTGGTGAGTATTCCCACCAATGGGACTTAAATAGGCACATTTCCCCACACTTTTTTGTGATTGGCCATTTTTGAGAATTCTACTCTGACTGCAGACCTGCTTAGTAATGGTTAATCTACCATTTCTATGTATATGTACGCTAATAGTGGCTGTTTCACCTAAGATGTCATGGCTTAGTGGTTCTGTGCTTTGATTATGATGCACAAGGTTCTGGGTTCAAACCTTATCACTCTTTTATTTTAATACTGTCTAGACAGGCTAGGGCGTGTGGCTGCGTTTAAGCAACCTAGCTCTACGTTGCTCCACGGTGCCCTGGTTGGTGCGACGCGCATGTCCGCGCAAACACATTGTGCTGGGTAAAGCGCTTTTAAACTTTGGGCAACTCTATTGCGCTGGGTAAAGTGCTATTAAACTATGGGCACCTCTGTTTTGCTGGGTAAAGTGCTATTAAACTATGGGCACCTCTGTTTTGCTGGGTAAAGCGCTATTAAACTATGGGCACCTCTGTTTACCTAGGTACAGCACTGCTTAACAGCAGGCTATTATATATCTGGGTCCTTTAAAAATATATATTTTGTTCACTGATACATTGGCCATTTCACTGCTTTTAATTAAATTTTAATCATATATGTCTGGTATTATTTCAAATTCTGATTTAAAACATAAATAAGAAGGGGAGTGGTGGGACTCGAACCGGGAATACCTCCTCTTTGTGCATATGCTCTACCATTACGCTATTGCAATTTGGATTAATTTGCATAAGTAGTTCTTATATGCTCTTCAATATCACAATTGCTAACTGTGGTTAAGCAGTTGGCACACCCGCGCAAACAAGCACAAATACGGGCAGCTATATTGTGGATTTAAAAAAAATATATATTTGTTATGTTTTATAACTGTGATGGGGGTTTACAGTGTCAGGGAGTGTGGTGTTGGGTGCAAGTACATTTGAGCAAACTCGTTCTTGTCTGTTGACACTATGCTTTTTAAAACCTTGCAGGGGCACGGACTTTTAGACTGCTCGGCAGTCAGACACGCCCCCTGCTTGCCTACTCAGTCCGTGTAAGAGTTACGGATGAGTCAGTGTGCCCTCATGAATATTCATGGAACGCTGACGTCATACCGTTCAACTGCAGCCTCTGAGTAAGACATATTAAGTCTTACACGGAGGTTTCGTGAATCCGGCCCAGTATCATTGCAGATTGCAAGCTAGATAGAAAAGGTATGATTCCGTGTTTTATAATGAATCTGCACACAGTGTGGATATGCATCAAATTATGACAATGAATTACAAAAAGGCTGGAGAAGGATTTATTAGCATACACCATTTAACATAATTTCAGATTTGCATCTCATTATTTGTGTATTTGCAATTGTACATTCAAGGCCAATCGTGTTGGTGTTGGTGTTGGTGTTGTTGTAAATGGCCTCTATGAATTGTACTTTTGGTGCACTTGTTCATGAAGCATGTTGACCATCTTTACACATTCATGTAATAACTATGTATACCATCCTATATCTTATTTTGTCTTGATTACCTTGACCAATTTTTTGCAGAATCTGTAGATAGAATCAAGGCCAAGAAATGTACTGAGTACATCCAAAGTGTCAGTGATGGCACTGGGATATTTATAAACCTATATGTAATATAACTAATATTATCAGAAACAGGGTTCTAGGTTTGTTTAGTAGTTATACAAAGCCCACTAATTGGCTACTAACATATAGGTTCATAGGTAGGTACTAGGCTATCGGCCCTAGGGCCCATACAAGCCTAGCCAAAAAATGTACCCTGGCTTTCGCCACCCAAGAAAATTATTTTCCTGTGCCCCTATCGAGCAGAGCCACAGAAGTGATCCCCAGGGTGAATTTCCCATTTCCCATCCAATCATCAAGATTTTTCTTGAAGAGTGCTAATGAGGAGCTCTGTTTGACATAGATAGGTAGTCTGTTCCAGAGTATGGGAAGTCTCTGGGACAGGAATCTATCCCTCCAGCATGTTCTGTTTATTGTGGTGACAAGGTTAAGGTCCCTCAAGTGTGTAGCTCAGAGGGGTTGGGATTTCTTTAAGTGGAGCATGTCCAACAGCTCTGGGTTTAACATAGCTTTGTATGTTAGGCAGAGATCGCCGCTGAGTAGGCGATATGCGATGGAGTAAAGCTGTAGTTTTTTGAGACGGTCTGCATAGGGCATATGTTTGAGGCCAGTAATCCTCTTTGTGAGGTATTTCTGTGGTCTTTCCAGTTGTTGTATATATCTTGTGAGGTACATACCAAAAGGGGCGTTGTACTCTATAATGGGTCTAATGAGTGATGAGTAGAGGGGAACAATGACCTCTTTTTTTCTGGATGAGAATCCTTTTGTGATGAGATGAGCCACATAGAAGGATTTCCTGACCACTGTGGCGATGTGATTATCAAAGGAGAGACTACTGTCCACCTGTGTCCCAAGGTCTCTTATCACATTTTCGGCATTAAGTAGACTACTGGCATGTGGTAGTTCATGGGTACAGAGTTTTTACCAAAGGGGATGACAATACACTTTTTGGCATTGAGCATCAGGCCATGGCTTTGACACCAGGTATCTGTCTCATTGAGGCCCTTTTGTAGTTTGTCCACATTGTTAGGAGTTTTGATTATGGCTCCTAGTTTGCAGTCATCTGCAAACTTTGTTATCCAAAGACCTTCTGTGTTGGCCTGCACTTCAGACAAGTAGATACCAAACAGGAGAGGACCCAGGACTTAACCCTGTGGTACTCCACTTGTCACTGGTCTGATGTCAGATTTGGAATCCGCCACTTTCACAGTGTGGGTTCTGTCCATCAGCCAGTTGGCAACCCATCTTGTGACATAGGGATTTATACCTAGTTTAGTGAGCTTATCTATAATTCCAGAGTGCGGGATGGTGTCGAAAGCCTTGGCGAGATCTAGATAAGCTGTGTGAACCATTTTACCCTGATCTATGGCTTTGGTGACTGCTTCAAAGAAGTCAATCAGATTTAGGAGACATGATCTGCCTTTTACAAATCCAAACTGTGTAGGGTCCAGAGTTTGGAGATTACCAATGCCTTTGTTTATGAGTTCCATGATGATACGTTCCATGGCCTTGCAGACCAGGCTCATCAGGCTAATGGGGCGGTAGTTCCCGTGGTCCGTCGTGGCTCCCCCTTTGTGGAGTGGGATAACTGTCACAGTGAGCCATTCAGTGGGTACAAAGCCTGAGGTGAGGCTATGATTGAACATGGTACTGAGGTAGGGTGCCAGTTCATTCTATAGTTCGTGTACAACACAGCCTGGGATATTGTCAGGTCCCATGGATGCTGTGTTCTTGGCTTTGGAGAGTGTGTTTTTTACCTGTGCAGCCATGATTATAGGAACTTTGCATTCTTCAGGTATAGAGATGGGCCCTCTAGGGGGTGAGAGGGGGGTAAAGTTAGCACTGAACCTATCTGCTAGGATGTTGGCAATATCAGTTGGTTCTGTATATTTAGTGCCATTATGCTGTAACTCAGAGTAGATCTGAGTGTTCCCATCTAGATTCTTGATATAGCTATAGAATGCTTTCTGGTTGTCTTTAGAGTCAGTGGCAATTTTGTTTTCATAACTAGCTTTGGAGGATTTTATGAGGGATCTCAGCGTCTTACTGATGTTGACCAGGGAGTTCCTCCAGTCATGGGATTTTACTCTTTTTTGCAACAGTTTCTTTCTTTTTTTGTAGAGTTTGTTTATGGCAGAGGTCCACCAGATTGGCTTCCTTTTTTTAGAGGATAACATCTTGGTTCTATTAGGGATAGCATGATCCATGCACTCGTGTAAGTGCTTATAAAGTGCATTTGCGTAAGATTCGGCACTGATACCTCTATTGTTTATCTGCATGGGTGTCATGAAGTTTGCCACCTCTGTCTTGAGAAGTGTGAAGTTGAGAAGTTTTTTACAATGGTTTCCCTAATTGGGGCTGGGGGTGGGATGTGGATGTCTAGGCTGATTAGCTTGTGGTCGGATCTGACCAATGAGGAATTGACCTCTGGTGTGGAACACTGGTTTCCCATGTTGGTAATGACCAGGTCTAGGATATTGCTGCCCCTGGTGGGGGTGTGAATAAGTTGATCCAAGGCGTTGGAATTTATGAATTCTAGAAAACGTTGAGCAAAAGAGTTGGTACATGAGTAGTTTTCCCAGTTAATGGTGGAGTAGTTGAAATCGCCCAATATTAGGGTGTTGGGTTGTACCCTAATACTTTCCAGTTTATCAAGAAATGAGGAGTGTGAATCCTGGGGCATGGTGGGGGGTCTGTAGCAAGCTACAATTTGGATTGCAGTCTTGCCCAGAGTTAGTTGCACTTGGATAATCTCGGATGCATTATGCTGTGCAACTGGCCCGAAGGTGTGGATATCCTTAATGAATATGGACATGCCTCCGCCTTTAGTATAACATATATTTTAGTAGTTTTTGTGGTTAGTATAACTTATTGTGTAAGTAGGATCAGGTTTAATTTAGGGAACTGTATGGTATAATAAGCCATCATCTAAAATTATTAATCTCGATGAACAAGGAGCATAGAGAATGCTGAGAGATTTCAGCAATGAGCCTTAATTGACCATACATTTTTAGCCAGCTAGTGTCAGCTTGAAGAACAATGATGGAGAAAACAAAACCAGGTCCATTTCCACCAAATACTTAGCCATTGCAAGACAACAATGCACAGAGCAAATTAGCACAAATCATCCTGTACACACAGATAAAAGGATGGGACATACAGGTCTCAGATGAGAAACCCAAGGCCAGCAGCATTTAACATGCACATAAGAATGAGCACATAAGTCTGAGGCAAGACAGCAGAGTGCTAACAGTATCAGTAATGAACTCATCAGATTTGCACATCTTTTTACAGGGGATAAAGTTCAAAGATTCCTGGTGAGGTCAGATTTTAATAGATCTGGTTACTCATCTCCACTACTACTACTACTACTCATAGGACTGTCTGCACATTTTTTCTTCAGACTTTCTGTCCGTAAACTAATCCAACAAGAATACTTTAAATAAACCATTTTAAAACTCAGCATCAAGATACTAATTTGAAGAAAGCACGTCATACCTTATCTGCAAGTGTTAGAAAAATATGTATTTGAACATGTATAAAGTGCTAGTTTAAAAGCAAATAGTATATAATGCATTTTATTCTATTTACAATATGGCAATAAGAATGATTTTACATGTAAATGCTTGAAGCTTTGGAGCTGCAGTGTATTTGAACTCTGACCCTGGCAGTAGCCAGCTCAGCAAGCTTATGTTTTTCACTAATGATTATCTGCTGGGTCAGGAAAATTAAATGTATAAAGCATTGAATATTCTTATTCCTTCCTCTGAGATAATTGACCTTGTGAATGTATCAGAGATAAGACACAGCTGCTAAAGCAAAAGTTGCAAGAAGAACAAAGAAGTATATTACAAGAGTGAACCGACTATTGTATTCAAGCAAGCCTGAGACCTTGAAAGAGTAACATTTACAGAAAGACATTATAATGAACCAGGTGCTTTGCAAGGCTGTATTATTCCCATGGGAAAACTTTTAAAATGTATAACATCAGCTTTTTCTTATGAATAGAATATTGTAGACCACAGTGATGTAGGTGCCCTGTGACTAACCACGTCAGTAAGGTGGGCACAGCCTGAATGTAAGACTATATAAAATTGTGTATTTCCTGCATCATGTCAGACAAAACTCTGTACTTGTATGGTTTTTTGCCTCCTGGTGTACACTAGTAAACTTTTGCATCTGAGCCTCCTGTGTTGTTATCATTTGTTTTTATTTAACAGTTTGGTCCTCCTTGAACCGGAATTCTCTTGGTAAGCTGCAGATCAGAGTGTATCGGTGGTCGAATGCTGCGCAGGAGAAGTTACGAAAATGGTTGTTCTTGAAACACAAAGACCTCCGACTGAATTGTCGCCTTGAGAGGCTGGCCACTTTCTGATCTGGCAAGGCCAAGACGGTCTCAAACTGGTCGACCCAGGAGGCTCAGGTTGAAGATATTTGCCTTTTTTCTGTTTTAGATCAGGACTAGGATACAGTAAATGTCATTGGCTGTCAGAGATTTGTTATACAGATCAGGGACAAAAAGAAAATTACTGTATATTTTGTCAGAGACCAGGAAACAGAATAAGGTAGGCAGTTATTCTAGATAAACTGTGTAAGGAACTGAAATACCACGTGGTGAAAAGGGTTACGTAACATTTTTTTAGAATGGGAAATCAGTGCACTAAAAAATCGCGAGATCCGCCCCTAACTGATGACGCAAAATATATGCAATTACAACGGACTGATAATGTAAGGTATTATACAAAATGGGTTAATAAATACGGATTTGATGGTAAATTAAACAAGATTTCATTAGTTAAACTTTTAAAACAGCTAAAACCAGACGCAGAAGGTGAGGCATAAAAACAACAGCGACAGGCATTCCTCAAGCACACAGGTGGATTGAGGAAGTAAACCGAAGGGAACAGAAAACTAAAAATGCAAAAACATTATTTTTAGACAAAGAGGATGATAATACAGTAATAGCAACGGCCCCTCCCCCTCCGCCCCTTCCAATGCCTTTTGCAGGATATGAAGCAGGAGGACAAGCTGGTCGACCTCCACGTTATCCTGAAGTTACAAGAGTACTAAAACCATTTGTTAGAGATCCTATTGAAACTAGGTCCCGGACACGTAAAACACTTCGGGACACAGACTTATATCAAATAGGGAAAAATACACTAGAAGAGAGTGAGGAAGAAATCTGTCCACTGATCGAGGTACCAAATCCTCAGGCAGGACAGGAAGGGCAGGACCCAACTCTTCTAGTATATAGACTATGGACAATCGGAAGATATTCGGAAAGCTACAGAGGGAATCCCTCATCCAAAGTTAATTACACAAAGTTTTTACAAGATTTACAAGGTATGAGACTAAGTTACCACTTGAATGGGGAAGAAGTAGAAAAGGTAGTTAGACAGATTGTGGGTCCAGACTGGCACATGATTTGTGGCACCTGGAATCCTCGTGAATGCAGAGCTAAAACCACTCCCACATAGTGACGCAGAATTAGACAACAGAGTCAAAGGTCTTACAGACCAATTTCTGAAAATGGAAACCTAGAGCAGATTGGACTTGCATTAATCAATGCATACAGCAAGAGAATGAAACTGTAGATGGGTACTATGGTAGATTATTGAATGTTTCAATAACCATAGTGGTATGGCTATTTTGAAAATCAGACACATGATACCTCATATGAACAGCAACTGAAAAATGCGTTTTGAAAGGTTGCATTGCACCTATCAGTAGCTTTATTACAAAGCATATGATAGATCATCAACAAGTAGGCTACAAGCCTTACTTGAATATGCCGGACATGCTGAAAGACACTTTAATAGTAAAAGAAAAAGAAGACACAGGTCTTCACAGCTGAAGACGGAGCAGAGGTCTTTGTAGTACAGTCAGGTAAAAAGGGTAAGAAAATACCCAGGAAATAGACAATCTGACAAAAGGTCAGAAGATTTTGAAGAGAGAAAAAGAAAGGTGAGTGCTTTATGCGGCAAGAAAGGACATTTAGCAAGGGATTGCAGGCTAAATAAAAGGTGACTACAGAAAATAAAGGTGATGAGGACTGACTATATGATAGTGATGAAAATCAGAAATCATCAGGGAAGGAAAACAAACAAAGGGCAAAACGAAATGTAGTGGAAGGAACAGAGGAAGTGCAAGCAGATGTAGAGGATGAAGAAAGTGAAATTTTAGATTTGGCATTACTGAGCTTGGAGCTCTATTTGCAGACAAAAAACCGGAAGTTACACTTCTGGTGGAAGGAAAGGAAGTGAAATTTTGTGTGACTCAGGAGCGCACGAACTTTGATACACCCTTCAAAGTTACCAGAATATTCTGAATCACCTGACTATATATTAGTGAAAGCAGCAAATGGACAGCTATAGGGAGCCACTCCCATGATATAGCAATAACTGACCCTGTTTCAGGCATGACTCAGAAAAGTAAAATTGTAGTTTATGCAAAATGTCCAGTAAACTTACTGGGAAGAGATCTTATGCAGATATTTGGCATAGCGGTAGTTCCACTATGCAGGGTATGGAAGCACAAAGACAAATGGATACTTTTGTGGTGCGACCGGAGGGTGAAACTTTTACTGGTACAGCCAGGACCTAGTTACGACTGGTCCAGGGCAGTAACCGGAGAACTGATGAATGTAGCCATCAGTAAGGCCCTTCCTTGACACCGACGAACAGCATTTGTTACATTGTACTCTATACTACTGTAGCATGCCAGGACCTGATAAAGAATATGAGCAAGAATTGTTCAAAAATCCTGCTAACAGATTAGTATTACGAACCTTGTATTGGGATACTGAGGGAAACAGTGTGGTAAGCTGTTCACTACCTCAGGAATTCATGACACTGTACAAATCTAATAGACTACCACATGTCAGCTTGACAAAGAATAAGGATGTGAGATGGGCAGACTTAGGAGAAAAAGTAACAAGATGGGAAAACAAACTGATTTAGAATTATCAGAACAGGGAATACAAAAACAGAAATTGAATTGGCTAACACAGACACATCCAGCTGTACACTTACAAACTAGTGAAGACAGCTGATTAGCATTCTTATTAGAAGAAGAAAAAGCCTTGTGTGACATACCAGACATTCTTTTGGTCAACAGGTAAATCAGATGTAGGACTTATTCAAACAGCAGGACCAGTAACTATTACACCAAAATCAGCATTTAGACCACAAAAGACATACCCTTTGAGGAAAATGCAGAGGAATTAAGCCTCATAATAGCAGCATTACTCAAGGAAGGAATATGGGATCTTGTTACCAGCTAACCAAAAGTTTATCCCCAAAAACCTCAGTCAGCACCTGTGCCTCAGTGAGGAACACAGGTGGAACCCCTGGGACAAATTTGTAGTTTCCCATCCACTCATCAAGGTTGTGCTTGAAGAGGGTCAGTGAGGTACCCTGTCTGATGTGTGTGGGAAGTCTATTCCAGAAACAGAGCAGCCACTGGGAGACAAACCTGTCTCTCCAGCAGGTTTTGTTGATGTTACATATTATATTCAGGGCTTTTGAGCAGGTAATGCATAAGAAATTAGTCTTACGGATATGGAGCATCTCTAGTAGGGCAGGATCTGAGATTGCCTTGTAGGTGAGACACAGATCACCTATGAGCAATCTGTACAATACAGGGTGAAGTGATAGTGATTTGAGCCTGTTCAAGTAGGGCAGGTGATGGAGACCATGGATTCTCTTTGTGAGGTATTTCTGTGGCCTTTCCAGTTGATGCAGCTGTTTGGAGACGTACATACCAAACATGGCCTTATATTCAATTATTGCTCTAATGAGGGAGGAGTATAGAGAGGTAATAACCTACTAACCTCCTTTTTTCTGGATGCAATCCCTTTCCTTATGAGATGTACTAAGTACAGGTCTTTTCTTACCACTGCCGCTACATGACAGTCGAATGTGAGATTGTTGTCAACCTGAGTACCCTGGCCTTTCACCACAGGTTGTGTGTTTAGGGGGTTGCCATTGATGTGGTAATCAGTAGGGGCTGTATTTTTGCTGAATGATATGATGATACATTTTTTTTTTTGCATTTAACTTAGGGCCATGACTTTGGCACCAGTCATTTGATGCTGTGAGACCCTCTTGCAGTATGCTAACATCATCTGGGGAGTCAGTGACAGCAACCAACTTGCAGTCATCTGCAAACTTGGTCAGCCACAGGCCTTTTGTCTTGGCCTGGACCTCTGAGAAGTAGATTCCAAACAGTAGGGGTCCAAGGACAGATCCCTGGGGAACACCACTAGTGACAGGTCTGCTATCGGAGGTGGAGGTGCCTATTTTGACCTTGTGGGTCCTGTTGGTGAGCCAGTTGGCCACCCACCTGATGAGATAGGGATTTACATCAAGTTGTGTTAGCTTTTCCATGATGCCCGATTGGGGATTGTATCAAAGGCCTTGGCCAAGTCAAGGTAAGCTGTATGTACTGACTTTGGCTTATCTAGGGCCTTGGTGACAGCCTCAAAGAATTCAACTAGGTTCAACAGGCAAGATCTGCTCTTGACAATTCCAAACTGTGTGGGATCAAGTGCTTGGAGATTGCCTATGTCCTTGTTTATGAGATCCAAAATAATACACTCCATGTTTTTTTTTTTTTTTTTTTTTTTTTTTTTGTTTTTTTTTTTTTTTTTTTTAAAAATTTTTTCCTGTTAAAAACCAAAAAATTTCCCATCGGTTTAAAGGGGTTTTCAATCAATAACTAGAGAAGGTTTTAGCCCCATTTGGAATGTTTTAAAACCCAAAATATTTTTGTGGTAAAATTAAGAAGTTTTTTTAATCCTTTTATAAAATTTTGTTTGGTTTCTTTGCAAAATTTTTGGGCCAAAAAGTAAACCTCCCTTTGGGAAAAAAGAATCTTTTTAATGCCAGAAAAAAAAATTTGGAAAAATTAGCGGGGGTTTAAGTTTTCCCACTATGCAGGGTATGGAAGCACAAAGACAAATGGATACTTTTGTGGTGCGACGGAGGGTGAAACCTTTACTGGTACAGCCAGGACCTAGTTACGACTGGTCCAGGGGCAGTAACCGGAGAACTGATGAATGTAGCCATCAGTAAGGCCCCCTTCCTTGACACTGACGAACAGCATTTGTTACATTGTACTCTATACTACTGTAGCATGCCAGGACCTGATAAAGAATATGAGCAAGAATTGTTCAAAAATCCTGCTAACAGATTAGTATTACGAACCTTGTATTGGGATACTGAGGGAAACAGTGTGGTAAGCTGTTCACTACCTCAGGAATTCATGACACTGTACAAATCTAATAGACTACCACATGTCAGCTTGACAAAGAATAAGGATGTGAGATGGGCAGACTTAGGAGAAAAAGTAACAAGATGGGAAAAACAAACTGATTTAGAATTATCAGAACAGGGAATACAAAAACAGAAATTGAATTGGCTAACACAGACACATCCAGCTGTACACTTACAAACTAGTGAAGACAGCTGATTAGCATTCTTATTAGAAGAAGAAAAAGCCTTGTGTGACATACCAGACATTCTTTGGTCAACAGGTAAATCAGATGTAGGACTTATTCAAACAGCAGGACCAGTAACTATTACACCAAAATCAGCATTTAGACCACAAAAAAGACAATACCCCTTGAGGAAAAATGCAGAGCAAGGAATTAAGCCTATAATAGCAGCATTACTCAAGGAAGGAATACTGGTAGAATCTCTTGATTCACCATGTAACACCCCTCTATTTCCTGTTAAAAAAGCAAACGGGGAATGGCGGATGGTACAGGATTTCCAAGCTGTAAACAATGCAATAATACCCAGAGCACCTACGGTGCCAGACCCACACACCTTGTTGAATGATTTAAAACCACAACAAAAATATTTTACTGTGGTAGATATAAGCAATGCTTTCTTTTCAATACCTATACATCCTGATAGCCAGTATTGGTTTGCATTTACATTTCAGGGTAAAAGATATACCAATACTCGGCTACATGAGGATATTGTGAAAGTCCAACGATATTTGCACAAGAAATGGCAAGCGACCTGGCAGGGTTTACTCCACCAGGAGGTAGTCAGATTCTACTTTATGTAGATGACATCTTGATAGCAGCCCCTACCCAGCATCAATGCAGGGAAGATACGATAGCATTATTGAAATTTTTAGCAGCACAAGGACACAAAGTAAACAAAAATAAGTTACAACTTTGGAGAAAACAGGTTAGATACCTAGGATATGTAATATCCAATGAAGGTAGAATATTAGACTAAGACAGAAAAACAGCGATTTTACAGGCACCCAAACCAGCAACCAAGAAGGAAATGATGTCCTTCTTGGGAACGACTAATTTTTGTCGAAGCTGGATATCAAACTTTGCTTTAGAATCTGCTCCACTGGCTGATTTAATATATAAAACACCAATGGCAGCACAAGATGTATTACAATGGACACCTAAAGCAGAAACAGCTTTCTGTAGACTAAAACAATTGATAGCTTCATCACTAGTTTTAGGACTTCCAAATTACCACAAAAGATTTTTTCAGACCGTAGATTGTAAGCAGGGATACATGACGTCAGTTTTGACGCAACAGCATGGGGATAAGCAACGCCCCATAGCTTACTATTCATCACAGTTAGATCCAGTGGCACGATCATTGCCTCACTGTGTGCAAGCAGTAGTCGCAGCTGCAATGGCAGTACAGGCTTTGGCCTCAGTAGTGTTGTTCCACCCTCTCACATTGAGAGTGCCTCATGCAGTCGCGATAATTTTACTGCAAGAGAAAATAGCATATCTATCTCCTGCTAGACATCTTTCATGTATGACCATACTGCTGAGCCAACCTCATATGGTAATTGAACATTGTACAACATTAAATCCATCAACGTTACTTCCAACTCCTGTGGATGGCACACCACAAAGTTGCCTGCAGGAAATTGAGCAAATAACTTTACCCAGACAAGACCTTACTGATATGCCCTTGGATGATGCCGAGGTGACATTTTATGTGGATGGTTCATGCAGAAAGGGTCCTACAGGGAAAAATCTAGTAGGGTATGCAGTAGTCACAGATACAGAGATTTTAGAAGCCCAACCCTTACAGCATAACCTGTCTGCTCAAGCAGCAGAACTGATAGCCTTAACACGGGCTTGTACTCTAGAAAAGATAAATGTGAACATATATACTGACAGTCAGTATGCTTTCTACAGTGCATGTTTTGCACAACAATGGAAAAATAGGGAATGATAACATCTACTGGCAAACCAATTAATCATGCAACTTATTTTGAACTTGTTAGATTCCATTCAGTTACCTACTAAAGTAGCTATTTGTAAATGTTTAGCTCATACAAAACAACAGGATGCAATTTCAAAAGGAAAAAGCTGATGCAGCTGCAAAGCAAGCAGCCTCAGACTCAGAAACTTTACTTTTAACCGAGGAATTACAACCCTCTGAGATTTTAGATTTAGAAATGTTAAAAATGATGCAGACATTAACTACAAAAGCTGAGAAACAAAAATGGGAGAAACGAGGTGCAATCCTCGAAAATGGACTGTATATCTCCAAAGAGAAAAAAACAATATTGCCGTCTAATTTATTTAGATATGCAGCTTTGTTGAGCCATGGGCAGTGCCATGTCTCAACAGGGGGGATGGTACAGTTAGTAAATCGAATATTCCCAACATACGGATTCACAAACTTTACACAAAAATTTTGTGCAGCATGCCATGTCTGTAATAAACATCATGCACAAGGAGCATTCAAACCCAAGCAAGGGAGTTTTCCTATTCCACCATATCTGTTCCATACTATCTGTATGGATTTCATAGAACTGAACAAATGTGAAGGGAAAAAATACTGTTTAGTAATTATAGACATGTTTTCCAAATGGGTAGAAGCTTTTCCATCTAAAAATCCGGATGCAGCAACAGTGGCAAAGGCCTTAATAAAAGAAATAATTCCTAGATTTGGCATACCGGAAAGAATCTATAGTGACCATGGGACACATTTTGTGAATCAGACGATTCACCAACTTGGGAGATTCTTTGGGATCTCCTTGAAAAATCATTGTGCTTACCACCCACAGTCTGCAGGACTGGTGGAAAGGTACAATGGAATTTTAAAAAAACAAGTTGAGGAAGTTAGTAGATGATACACAGAAGAATTGGATTTGCTGTTTGCCTTTGGCACTGCTGAGCATGAGAACAGTTCCAAATGTAAAGGGTTTGACCCCCTTTGAAGTGGTATTTGGAAGGGCATATTATGTGCCACAGTGGAAAGCTCTCATGCCTGCAGAATTAGAGGCTGACAGCTCATTAACTAGTTATATGAGGAAACTGTTAACTAATAAAACTATTTTGCAGTTGAACTCTTTTTCAGATAAAAGACAGACCAGACCGTTGGAAGCAGTGCTGACCCCAGGGTCCTGGGTTTGGTTGAAGGTCACGAAGAGGAAGAATTGGGTGAGTCCAAAGTGGGAAGGACCGTACCAGGTACTGTTGGCGACGCCTACTGCAGTCAAAGTTGCTGAGAGGTCGTCCTGGGTCCACCTGACGCACTGTAAACCGGTAAAGAATTTTCAGCTTGATAAACATTTTGTGACTGACACACAACAAAGGCAGGATGGCCAAGAGCGAAATGAGTAAAAATACAGATCAACCTCAAGATATTGTTTAATCATGTTGCTAACTATGCATTTATTGACTATGATTGTGATGACTTTCCTTTTGTTGTGGTTCTTCCTACATATAACCATACAAGTGAAAGTGGAGAAACGTGATGAACTGTCTATAGACTGGCATCCAAACTTTAACACATACCTAGCTATGAAGCGTGTATATGTAGAGACTATGAACATTTCAAATTGCTGGGTTTGTACTGCCATACCAACAGCATATGGAGGACTGTTGATGTCCGCTGTCCCCTTGGGGATAAATGAGACTTGGGAAAATTTACTTTTTGATACAGGTTCTGTAAGATCACAGGACAAAATTGCATTGTATTTGCCTATTACACAGAGGGAATTGTATGTTTCTATAAGAATGATACACTCCAAGTGGGTTGGAGTAACTGTAACATAACTATATCTTATAAATGCTATATTAAAACTAAAGATAAAAGCACTATTTGTAGCAAATTATGATTCATATTTGAGCTTAATGAAAACAACATTAAGTGAAGTGCAGAGAAATCCTGTCTTGCATAAACAATTGTCTGTTATAGACAAGAAAATGTTTCATTCAGAACTAACCCGCATCAGTACCAAAGTAGAAAACTGTTATTTTATTTGTGGGAAAAAAGCATACAAATGGCTACCTGAGAATTGGTCCGGCAGTTGTTTTTTGGGTTATCTGGTTCAGGCTATAAGGCATACTGCAGAATTACCTCTAGGTAAGATACGAAATGTAAGAGATGTAGCCCGAAAACCTGAAGATCCAATCGGAAAACCTGTAAATTCAATGGGAAAAATCGAAGCTGGTTGGAAGAACCATCATTCCGTGAAAGATAAAGAAAACATGACTCATATGGACGAGTGACAGTGTTATATCCTGGGCTGGAATATTTCCAGCATATGGAGCAGTCAAATCGATCTGGGAGTTGAGAAAACTGTCGAAGCTTCTCGAAGTAATGAGTAACGCAACTTTTTCTGCTCTCGAACTAGTGACTGATGAACTAAATGCAATAAGAACTGTTGTGCTACAAAATCGAATGGCTCTTGATTAATGATCACCTAGAGGTAATACAGCAGGTATCGGCCATGACTGAACCAGGCCCAAACCCACTGACGAACTTTTCCAGAGTCTGTTTGGTGGGTGGGGTTCTATCCTAATGAATATTTTGATTGCTATTTGTGTTGGTCTGCTCCTATTAGGAGCATGTGTCTGTTGTGGATCCTGTATGAAAAGATTAGTCAAAAGATTTTGTTGATATATCTGTAACTGAAACTTTGTACCAAGACATTGAATTGGAACTATTGATTCCAGACGAAACTTGTTCGAAATATAAACTAAATGACTTGCCTAGTTAAAAGTCCTTAAAGGAGAAGGCTAGGAGACGATATAACATTGTTTATGTTTCTGAATAGAATAAAAAGTATTAAAAGGAGGGAAATGTTAGAAAAATATGTATTTGAACATGTATAAAGTGCTAGTTTAAAAGCAAATAGTATATAATGCATTTTATTCTATTTACAATATGGCAATAAGAATGATTTTACATGTAATTGCTTGAAGCTTTGGAGCTGCAGTGTATTTGAACTCTGACCCTGGCAGTAGCCAGCTCAGCAAGCTTATGTTTTTCACTAATGATTATCTGCTGGGTCAGGAAAATTAAATGTATAAAGCATTGAATATTCTTATTCCTTCCTCTGAGATAATTGACCTTGTGAATGTATCAGAGATAAGACACAGCTGCTAAAGTAAAAGTTGCAAGAAGAACAAAGAAGTATATTACAAGAGTGAACTGACTATTGTATTCAAGCAAGCCTGAGACCTTGGAAGAGTAACATTTACAGAAAGACATTATAATGAACCAGGTGCTTTGCAAGGCTGTATTATTCCCATGGGAAAACTTTTAAAATGTATAACATCAGCTTTTTCTTATGAATAGAATATTGTAGACCATAGTGATGTAGGTGCCCTGTGACTAACCACGTCAGTAAGGTGGGCACAGCCTGAATGTAAGACTATATAAAATTGTGTATTTCCTGCATCATGTCAGACAAAACTCTGTACTTGTATGGTTTTTTGCCTCCTGGTGTACACTAGTAAACTTTTGCATCTGAGCCTCCTGTGTTGTTATCATTTGTTTTTATTTAACAGCAAGTATACAAGAAATCTCACTAAATATGGATCTGTTGGATAATAAAATGGATCATATCAAAGAAAACTATAATACACAAATAAATTTATTTATTTAACATTTGTTTACTGGGACAGAGCCTGTGTTCAGTGGAGGTCTGAAGAGAAATGCTCCAGACGCATGCCTTTGGAAAGTGAAAGGAAACCGGAGCACCAGTAGGAAATCCATGCATGGAGGACATCCAAACTCCACACAGAAGGCACTCCAGCTGAGAATCAAACTGGAGAAACTCTTAGTGTGAGGCAACAACACTAAACTCTACACTACTCTTTTAAAGGATATGATCAAACAACAGAATACACAACTTTTAGACATTAAGAAGTCTAACCAGACTGAATTCCTTTTAAAGCAAAACAATTATTTGAGAAAATGGGCAACTAGAAAATAGGAAAGAAGAAATAATCTGCTAATTTACTGAGTTTGAGAGAATACTGGGGGGGGGGGTAGTAATATGGTTGATTTTTTTATTACACTGTTGCCACAGATCCTGAATCTTCCTGAAGCCTTCTCTCAGGCATTATAAGACCACATACATCATCTTCTTAAAATTAAAAAGAGGTAACTATCAGAGACCCAGCAATGTTAAATTCATATTGAATATTAACAAAGCTGTGGTTCTAAAACAGCTTGAGCTAATACACCTGCAAAAATGGTGATCAGTGCCAGCAGATTTGGTAATTATTATTTTGTTAAAGTTATGGAGAAGTGGAAACGTGCTTCTTTCATGAAATACATTGAAAAAGAACATTAAGGTTCATCATCTCATCCCCACGAGACTCAAAGTTTTTCTCCAAGAAAGTACCAAACTGTTAAAATTATCAAAAGAGGAAATCAGATGTATACAATCAAAGTTCTTATCTCTCATAGAGCTTAAAAAGGCAAGCTGACAAGTTAAGCTGGACATTCACAATATATAAACAATTATGGGACAGTATCAAACAAAAAAATGACAAACAAATAAAACAATAGTATGTTTCCACTCAAATTCTTACTAATTGTTGTTTGATTTAGTTGACCATAAATATGAAGTCTTCACACTGTATTTTAAATACTACAGTAAACTACAAGTAAGCAAACAATGTAAATGTTAAGATAAATAATGATACCCTATAATATATTCTTTCATCCAGCTTTAGATATGAGTTAGAATATATAGGATCATAGGAGGTTACTAGGCTAATGGGCCTTGGGTCTTTACAAGCGTAACCCCAAAAAAGAAACCTCAGTCAGCACCTGTCGCCCCTGTCAGTGAGGAACACAGGTGGAACCCCTGGGACAAATTTGTAGTTTCCCATCCACTCATCAAGGTTGTGCTTGAAGAGGGTCAGCGAGGTACCCTGTCTGATGTGTGTGGGAAGTCTATTCCAGAAACAGAGCAGCCACTGGGAGACAAACCTGTCTCTCCAGCAGGTTTTGTTGATGTTACATATTATATTCAAGGCTTTTGAGCAGGTAATGCATAAGAAATTAGTCTTACGGATATGGGGCATCTCTAGTAGGGCAGGATCTGAGATTGCCTTGTAGGTGAGACACAGATCACCTATGAGCAATCTGTACAATACAGGGTGAAGTGATAGTGATTTGAGCCTGTCCACGTAGGGCAGGTGCTGGAGGCTAGTGATTTGAGCCTGTCCAGGTAGGACAGGTGCTGGAGACCATGGATTCTCTTTGTGAGGTATTTCTGTGGCCTTTCCAATTGATACAGATGTTTGGAGACATACATACCAAACATGGCCTTATATTCAATTATTGCTCTAATGAGGGAGGAGTATGGAGAGGTAATAACCTACTAACCTCCTTTTTTCTGGATGCAATCCCTTTCCTTATGAGATGTACTAAGTACAGGGCTTTTCTTACCACTGCCGCTACATGATAGTCGAATGTGAGATTGTTGTCAACCTGAGTACCCTGGCCTTTCACCACAGGTTGTGTTCTTAGGGGGTTGCCATTGATGTGGTAATCAGTAGGGGCTGTATTTTTGCTGAATGATATGATGATACATTTTTTTTTTGCATTTAACTTGGGGCCATGACTTTGGCACCAGTCATTTGATGCTGTGAGACCCTCTTGCAGTATGCTAACATCATCTGGGGAGTCAGTGACAGCAACCAACTTGCAGTCATCTGCAAACTTGGTCAGCCACAGGCCTTTTGTCTTGGCCTGGACCTCTGAGAAGTAGATGCCAAACAGTAGGGGTCCAAGGACAGAACCCTGGGAAACACCACTAGTGACAGATCTGCTATCGGAGGTGGAGGTGCCTATTTTGACCTTGTGGTTCCTGTTGGTGAGCCAGTTGGCCACCCACCTAATGAGATAGAGATTTATATCAAGTTGTGTTAGCTTTTCCATGATGCCCAATTAGGGATTGTATCAAAGGCCTTGGCCAAGTCAAGGTAAGCTGTATGTACTGACTTTGGCTTATCTAGGGCCTTGGTGACAGCCTCAAAGAATTCAACTAGGTTCAACAGGCAAGATCTGCCCTTGACAAATCCAAACTGTGTGGGATCAAGTGCTTGGAGATTGCCTATGTCCTTGTTTATGAGATCCAAAATAATACACTCCATGGCTTTACAAATCAGACTTGTCAAGCTAATGAGGAGATAGTTTCCAGGGTCAGTAGTGGCACCACCTTTGTGCAAAGGGATGACAATGGCAGTCTTACACTGCTGGAATGAAGCCTGTACTTAGGCTGTGGTTGAATAGGTTGCTCAATGGCAAAGCTAGTTCTTGCTGCTGATGGTGCCTGAGATACTATCAGGTTCCATGGAAGCTGCATTCTTTTCCTTGGATAGGGCCTTTAATACTTGATCTATGGAAATGTATGGTGCAGGACAAGTATCGGGGATGTCAAAAAGCCCATTGGGGGAACAGGGGTGAAGTTTGCACTGAACCTATCTGCTAGCAGGTTGGCTAAGTCAACAGGATCAGTGTAAGTGATACCATTAAGTACTAATTCGCAACACACCTGGGCTTTGCCATGGAGGTTCCATACATAACTGAAGAAGGCTTTATGTTTTTCATTTGTTTAGGAGGCTAGCTATGATTCATAATTGGCTTTGGACATTTTCAATAGTGATTTAATTTGCTGGTGGAGGCTAAGGAGGGAGTTTTTCCAATTTAAAATTTGTGCCTCTTTACCCTGGGATAACAGTTTCTTCTGTTTGTTGTAAAGCCTGTTGATAGAGGATGTCCACCAGGGGGGCTGTGGTGTGAAGCTACAGATACCCTCCCTTAGGAGGTTGCAGTCAGTTTTTGAGAAGTTTTGTAGCCTGATTTCAGCTGGGGTGGATTGGGTAGGATAGAAACCTTGAATGAGACAGTCCGATGATCTGATCTCAACAGGGAAGAACATACTATGGGAGTGGTGCAGTGGTCACCGATGTTGGTGAGAACTGAGTGCAGAATGTTATCTCCCTTTGTGAGGGATGAGTTGAGTTGGTCTAGTATGTTAGAAGTGATGAAGTCAAGGAATTGTTGGGTGAGTGCAATAGTGCAGGAATAGCTCACCCAGTCTATGGTGGGGTAGTTGAAGTCACCAAAGATCAGGGTGTTAGGGGGTACCTTGATGAAGTTAAGTAGATCCAGGTAGGAGGAGTGGGTGCAGTGAGTCATAGACGGGGGGGGGATCTACAGCTGGCTATAACTTAGATGGGTGTCTTGCCAACTGTTAGTTGCATCTGGAGTTGTTCCAGTGGGTCATGCTGGCAGACCAGTCTGGAGCTGTGCCTGTCCTTAATGAAATAGAGACTTCACCACCCTTAGTCTTCCTGACCTCATTTTGGGGTCAAAATGCACTAAGGCAGGGGTTGTCTCTGCAGCCCTGAACCATGTTTCCCTCAACAGACAAATGTTGGCATCATCCAGTGTGAGGAGAGCCTTCAGTGAGTGCATTTTTAGGTTAAGGCTCCTAGCATTAAGCAGCATGACATTCAATTTGCCTTTTGACAGATATTTTATGTTGGAAGATTTGTCTTTCGGACATTGCCTAAAAAAGGCATAATGGTGGAGGCAAGAGCCTCGGCTAGGATCCGGAATCCCAGGGGTGACAGTTGGAGTCTATCTCTGGCAAAGAGTTGAGGCCTGTCAACTATGATAATGGAACCCCTTGGAATGACACAATAAACTAAGTCAATTGTTGAAGTCAATTATTTTTGTTGGTATTGTGGTATAATTCTTGGTGAAGGTAGGATGTTGCTTAGGGCTAGGTTCATACCTGCCTGGGACACATACTCTGAGAGCTCAATCATGTTTTTCTTCAAATAGTCCAGGGAGGTACATCTCAAGTCATTCACACCAACATGGACAATGACAGAGTCATATTTGTAGAGAGACTTAAGTGCTTGCATGATGTGGTGCATTCTGGCACCAGACAACTGACCACAACCTTCTTTTGTCAAGCCTGGTGAGGGGGACATTGGTGTGTCTTACAACTGAGTCACCATTGACTAATATGTTTGGTATATTGTTATGCCTTGTGGGCTGTGTTGGTTTATTGTTTTGCCTTATAGGCTGTGTTTGGGAGGCACTGGTGTGTTGTCTTCTGTGCGTGATGTGGTTGGTGTTGTGTGTGGAATATTTGTGAGTGCATTTCGGAGGTCCTGTTTGTCAGGAGTACTGACTTTGGCATGAGAGAGCATGGATTCCAGGTTACTGATGTAGATGAATTTCTTGCAAGTAGAAGAATTATGCGATAGAAGAAGAGGGATGTCAGTAAACATGAGGCAGTTGTTACACTGCCTCAGTATGCCCATGTTGACTAGGCTGGCAGGAGAAACTGATGGGAATTGTTCAGACATAGTGTTCTGAATACTTGGGCAGACTTATGAAGAGAGGGTTTTGATAAGAGTTTGTCCACAAGAGTGTTGACCTAAAAAACCTTCTTAAATGTAAAGTAACTGGCCTGAAGCCCAAGTGCTAAAACCAAAACTAAGATACTTAGAATAAAAGATAAATTTAAACAGGCTACTAACAAGCAGTAATAAATTCAGCAGGATAAAAGTACTTGAAAGAGCATGCAGCAAAGCAAAATAAGATAATAAAGTAGGAAAAAAACAATTACAGTCAAAGTAGCTGAATAAAGTATATTTTTAATGGAGAGGGAGTGAACTGAAGATAGTCCAAGATTAAGAAACTAAGGGGGTTGGTCTTCCTTAATGCTCTTGCTGTATTCAGTAGACTAAGCTAATGAGATGGGACTGGGAATAGTGTCCAAAATCAAAGAAGTAAGGAGGTAGTCCTTCCCAAATGATCTCATTGCACTCAGTTGAGTGATCAGATGAGATGAGACTGGGAGAAGTGTCCAAAATCAAAGAAGCAAGGAGGTAGTCCTTACCAAATGATCACATTGCACTCATTTGAGTGATCAGATGAGATGAGACTGGGAGAAGTGTCCAAAATCAAACAAGAAATGGGGTAGTCCTTCCCAAATGATCTTGCTGTACTCAGTTGAGTGAAGAAATCAGATGGGAATGGGAGGAGTGACCAAAATCAAATTTACACCAGGGGCTTGCAATTCCAAAGCCACTAAGTTTAAGAATGCAACTACATTTGGGAGGGAGCGTAGGAAAAACAAATAAAATGCAGACAGAGGCCATCAATAAACAGTGAAGCAAATAAATGCAGTACAGTTTTACTAACTACACTGAAACAGATCAAGTGCAAAAAAGTATACTTATATCAGCTCAGTATATTCACGTGGTTATAGAAACAACACAGACAGGTAATTAGCTCTGCTATATTAGCTCTGCTACTGAGCAGAATTTCACAGAAATGTAAGTCCTTGTACCAGAAATACAACAGAGAAAACTGACCTTCAGTCAATCAAATAAACACAGAGGTGTTGACCAGTAGCTAACACCTTGGGTGGGCTGACTCCACAGAATACAAAGTAACCCCACCATGAAACTAGCCACAGAATTAACCCTGAGAAACAAAATGCAGACAGACAGAGGCCATCAATAAACAATGAAGCAAATAAGTATAGTACAGTTTAACTATCACTGAAACAGATCAAGTGCAAAAAAGTATACTTATATCGGCTTGGTATATCCAGATAGTTAGAGAATCAAACACAGTCAGGTAATTAGCTCTGCTACTGAACACAATTTCACAGAAATATAATTCTTTGTACCAGAAGTACAACAGAGAAAATATATGTTTACAAATACATTAATATATGTTTTATGTTACTAATTGATATTAGTAATAGGGCAGCATCAGATAATACATATTAAGTATTCTAACTAGAGTTTAATGCTCTAACTACACTATTAAGTGAATTTGCCTAGATGCTATTAATACGTTTCTTAATCTTATTACATTTAGGAGTAATGTCTCTTTGAAGTTAATGCTTATTTTCACCATTGCAGCGGTTAGCGTTGTTGCCTCACAGCAAGAAGTTCTCCGGTTCGATTCTCGGCTGGGGTGTCTTCTGTGCGGAGTCTGCATGTCCTCCCTGTAGTCATGTGGGTTTCCTCCAGGTGCTCCGGTTTCCTCCCACATCCCAAAGACATACTGTAGGTGGATTGGACACTCTAAATTGGCCCTAGGTGTGAGTGTGTGCATGTGTGTACCTTCTGTGGAAGATTGGGCGCTGGGCTGGCAACTCAACACCGTACAGGGAGGACCTGCAGACACTAGATCCTACCCAATTTGGCTTCGCCAAGGGCAGATCCTGCCTTTTGAACCTGGTCGACTTCTTCGAAACAGTCACCAAGGCCATAGATGAGGGGAAGGTAGTCCACACAGCCTATCTGGACCTCGCAAAGGCATTTGACACAATACCCCACACGGGCATCATAGATAAGCTATCCAACCTAAATATAAACCCCTATGTCACAAGATGGGTCGCAAACTGGCTCAAAGACAGAACCCACAGAGTCAGAGTTGCTGGGGCCATGTCAGACTCGAAACCGGTCACAAGTGGCGTCCCACAAGGCTCTGTCCTGGGACCTCTCATGTTCGGTATTTACTTTTCTGAGGTACAGGCCAATGTGGGAGGACTATGGCTAACCAAGTTCGCAGATGACTGCAAACTGGGTGCCATAATCGACTCTCCAGCTGACACAAACATCCTTCAAAAAGGTCTCGCAGAGATGGATAACTGGTGCCAGAGCCATGGTCTAAAGCTAAATGCAAAAAGTGTATAGTCATACCCTTTGGCAAAAACAATGTGCCCACAAATTACCACATAGGTGGTAACCCATTAAGTACAGAGAAAGTAATTAGGGATCTGGGGACCCAAGTTGATAGCAATCTCTCCTTTGACAACCACATTGCCAAAGTGGTTAAAAAGACCTTCTACATAGCCCACCACATCATGAAAGGATTCACATCTAGATCAGGAGAGGTAATCGTGCCCCTTTATTCATCCCTCATCAGGCCCATCATAGAATACAATGCCCCCTTTGGGATGCACCTTACCCGACACCTGCAGCAATTAGAAAGACCCCAAAAGTACCTCACCAGGAGGATCAAGGGACTCGAACAGATGCCATATGTTGCTCGGTTAAAAAAACTCCAGCTCTACTCAGTTGCATACCGCCTTCTTCGAGGCGATCTATGCCTGACATATAAAGCTATGTCAAACCCAGAATTAATGGACATGCTCCACCTCAGTAAATCTAAATCCCTTAGAGCCACGCACTCGAGGGACTTGAACCTCAGCACAGAAATAAACAGAACATGCTGGAGGGATAGATTCATAACCCAAAGGCTCCCTTCACTCTGGAATAGAATTCCAATTCATGTTAGGCAGAGCACTTCACTGACTCTCTTCAAGAAGAATCTTGATGAGTGGATGGGGGATCGTAGGTTTGTCCCGGGGATTACTTCCGTGTCACTATTAGACAGAGGCACAGTAAACTAAACTTTAAAAAGGGCACAGTATACTCAAATCAAGGGGTGGCGTAAGCCAAACACAATCGGGCTAGGCTTATAAATGCCCCAGGGCAGATAGCCTAGTATGAACCTATGAACCTACAAACTCCACTGCCAATCATGAGCGGACAGATGATCCGCTGTGGTGACCCCTAACCGGGAAAAGCCGAAAGAAGAAGAAGAAGTTAAATTAAGAGTATAACTACATTGCTTTACACTAAAACAGCTCATTACAAACTTAGAGTGTTTTTAGTGTTTGCTTGCTTTCTACTCGAGTTTCCAGGGAAGGATTAAAGATTGTGGCACACAACAGTAGTACCAAAGACTGCATTTAACAAAAGATTATTTAAACACCATAACATTCTTAGATGTTATTTTTTTCTGCTCATCAATAAATGATCAATACGTTGCTATACATTACTTGTTGGAGCTGTTTTCAGGGAAATACATCCTGTCTTAAGGAAAGTATTTGAATTTATTTATAATTTTTTAACTTTACTGCTCATACATTGTAAGAGCCTGGTATTGTATATATTTAATCGACTACCATATCTCTATTATTTAAATTTAAAGGGTTAAATGAAACATTTTATTATGTAAGGTATGACTCCTGCTTCCTCACATCTTTACTTGACAGTCACTTGAGGCAGCCTGAGCCAACACAAAGTACTCCTCATTTCTTCGAGCAACAGCCTAATGGGATGCTGACTGACTGATGTTTCCAATGTTTTTAAGAGGTCTGTAATTTGCTGGAGAAATCTCATGCCCAGATACTACTGTGCTTTTTTCTGTTGAACAGGATCACTTAAGAGGTCTGTCAGTTGGTGAAGTCTCATGTCCAGATATTACTGGACTTTTTTCAGTTGATTAGGATGATTTTTGCTTTCTGAAAGTTCACTATTATTTTTAATTTAAGCTTAATACTAAGGTTTCTTAATTTAACAGAAATTCTTTTCTTTTTTATTTGGAAGGGTGCTGCAGCTCAGCAGCCCATTCTACAAGCCACCCCTGTGTGCAATTCACCTTTTCGGGGGAACAGCAACATACATGCTAGTAAGGAAGACCTTGTGGAGTATTCAGACATTGTACAAATCTTTTTGTGGCAGAACTGTTCAGTGGGTTATGAGGTGGAGAATCAAAGGCCACTGTTGCATTATAGTGGTATGAAGGCTTTTCAAGTAACACTACAGAAGTTTTGCTGGAAATGGCCACATGCGCATGTAGCATTCTGTTACTTTGTTGTATACACCTGGTTCTGTCTGTGGCGGGAATGGTGCTGTAAGCATAACTGAAGCTAAATGTTGTAGGGATAGATTCCTGTCACAGATACTCCCCATGCTTTGGAACAAAATTCCAAACTACATTAGGCAGAGCCCCTCACTAACACTCTTCAAGAGAAACCTTGACGAGTGGATGGGTAACAGAAAATACACCCCTGGGATCACTTCATTGGTTCTGCTTGACTGAGGATCAGTTAATTAATCAATGGGGTGGTGAAAGCTGACACACTCTGGCTAGTCTTATAAATGGCCTCGGGCAGATAGCCTAGTAACTACCTACCTATGAACCTATAAATATTGTTAGGTTTTGTGGATGGTCATGTGTGTGCATGATATGGGTGGGACTGTAAGGGTTTTTTGTGTGTGTGTGTGTGTGTGTGTGTGTGTGTGTGTGTGTGTGTGTGTGTGTGTGTGTGTGTGTGTGTGTGTGTGTGTGTGTGCGTGTGTGTGGTCTTCATAGGCTCAGAGGTGTTTACTAGGGTAATGGCCACAAGTGCCTTTTTAAGCCTAGCCATGCACCCAAATTTCTGACAAGTTCTGATACCTTTGATAAGTGTAAGCAGGGGCTTGGGAGATGAAATATTTACAAGCAGGGGCCTGGGAAATGAACCATTTACAAGCTGACTGTGTCCATTAGAGACATAGGTGCCAGACTAGAGATGAATTTCCTGTTCCATATCCAATTGTCCAGGTTACAGTTGAATTGGGTTAGGGAGGAGAACTGCTTCACATGGATGTGGAGACTGTTCCAGAGAAGGGGTAATCTCTGGGATATATACTGGCTCTCCAGAAGGTCCTATGCATATTACAGGCAAGGTTTAAGTCTTTAAAATAAGCAATTCTGGTGCTGTTTGTTTTCTGGATATGCAAGAGGTTCATCAGATTGTGGTCTAACAATGCCCTGTATGTCAGGCATAGATCCCCCTCAATTCCTGTAGGAGACAGTGTACGGGGATAGAGCCTTGAGGCAGTCTGCATAGGACATTTTACTTAAACCCTGTATTCCTTTTGTGAGGAACCTCTGTGGATGTTCCAATTGTTGGATATGCCTGGTTAGATACATACCAAAGGGGGGATTGTACTCAATCATTAAAGACAACTCCGCTAGTTCAATGGCTATTGTTTCTTTGATAAATTCACATTTTATAACTTCAAATGGAACAGGAGCTAGACAGAAGACATTTGAAGTTAAAGCAATGGTTCATCAGTCAGCTGAGAAGATGACGCCCTCCAGAGTAACTGACTTGAACAATAAATTCCCTTTGGAGCAACGTCCGCTGTCCTTTCCTTTTCCTGTGAGGGATTTAAACAGGGTGAAAGACCAGCACCAAAGAGGAAGGAGCAGAAGTCAACAGAAGAGAAAGAAAGATGACCAAATGACAAACCAGGGGAATATAAACAAGGCCTTCTTCAAGGAAGGCTAGTGTGGAATCTTTCTGACTATGTTTTAAATAAGAATGAACTCAGTGTTTCACAAAAGGGACTCACATACATTCTCACAAGGTACTGTGATTTAACACATGCTATTTTTTACATCGTGTTTTACTAGAAATGTGATTTTGAAATTGTTACATAATGAAGCTAAAAATTGTATTAATGCTAGTGTCAATACTTTTAGAAAAACTAGTCTGTATGTACCATAGCTAAACCCTTTATTAAATGTTTTTGGAAAACTTTCCATAGATGATTTTACAAGACAGCTGCTGAAAGTTATAACAGGAATAAACATGGGTTTAATTTAAGTAAGCAAGAACATCTTCCTTAGAAAAATCTGCAAAAAGAATGAAGACATTGTTATAAGACCTGCTGATAAAATACAGTTGTATACAATAGAATGATGCATGAAATGTTGAATGACAAAAAACTTTATGTGAAAATTAAAGTTCATCAAGTTAACCAGATGTCCAGTAAGGTAGTCACTAAATTAAAGGGGATATGGCAGAATGGGTTGATTAGCAAGGATATATTAGATTATTTTGTTGTTGAACATCCCAGAACCCCACATACAAGGGTTACCTAAAAATCATAAAAGTGTGAGGTATCCCGCTATGCACCTGATATTATCTGGAAGGACTTGGTGCACAGAACCAGTCTCAATATACTTAGGGAAATTTCTGAGACCTAAGATTAACAATATACAGCATATTTTAAGCTATACAGAACGTTTTCTGACTGATTTGTTTAAGTATAGACGAGACTTTGACGTGATGCAGGAGACATATATGGTAACCCTTGATGTGGTGTCTTTATTTATGGTGATACTGAATGACGTAGGAATAGAGAGCAGGTAACCCTTGATGTGGTGTCTTTATTTACGGTGATACCGAATGACGTAAGAATAGAGAGCATCTCCACTTTTTTAAGAAAGATGTCCATGGTCGACTCACATACCATAGAGCAAGTAAGTCAACTTTTAAGCATTGAGTTAGAGAACAATGTTTTTGATTTTGGGGGAGATCATTATTGGCACTCTAATGACGTAGCAATGGGCACCTTGTGTGCCAATAGCTATGCCAATGCCATAATGGGAGTCTGGGAAACCAAGTTTATATTGAAGGGACCCTATGCAAACAGAGTGCATTTTTTAAGGAGGATTGTGGATGACCTCTTTTTATGGAGAGGAAACACTGAAGAACTGGAGGAGTTTCTACAATATATTAATCAAACCTGTACATTTTTGAAGTTTACACATCCATATTCTATGAAAACAGTAAACTTCTTAGATGTTAATGTTGAAAGGAAAAATGATGGCACTGTGGTCACTCATCTGCATAAGAAAGAATGCCATGCAAACCATTTATTAGCCAAACATAGTATGCACCCCCATATATTTTTCAAAGTGTCATTCAGAACCAGTTTTATAGAGCTTCAAGACTGAATGTGACAGATACAAATTTTCTTCATCAAGTTGAACAAACTAGTAGTGATTTATTAGAAAGGGGATATTACATTAATGGTATACAGAAAATCATCAAGGAAGTGAGAGATGTTTAAAGGCCAAACCATATTTTTCTAGGAGTGAAGGACACACTAATGGGCAGAAAGATAATATTAGAGAGAAAAAACAAACTAGAATATCATTTTATCAGTTTAAAGATGCATGGATGTATAAGAATGTGATAGAGAAACACTGGAATATATTGAGTCTAGATAAGAGCATTAGTAGGTTAATAGATGTGAAACATAAGTATTCACTGAAGAACTATAAATCTTTGAAGAGACAGGAATGTCAACCTAAGGTTAATGATAGGAAGCATGACCCTACAAGGTCAGCTATAGAAAAATGTACAAAAATGTGGCAGATGTAATTTCTGCAAGTATATAGATAGTATTTCTAAGTTTGAACATCCAGACCAGTTAAAGACACATGAGTTTGACATCAATGCTTGTGAAACAGAGCACCTAGTCTATTTGGCCCATTGCACAGTGTGCCATAGTTTCTATGTAGGGAAGACAGACAGGTCCCTGAAGGAAAGAATACCTGAACAGATTTATGCTATTCATAAAAAAGAACAAAGTGAATGCTTTGGCTATACACAATATTAATAATGATATTGAACATGTCTTTACATTTTGGTTATAGGGAGAACATATGAGAGTATAAGGGGGACCTACGGAACATCACTTAAGAGCTTGAAGCTAAGTGGATAGTAAGACTAAGGGCAGCTAGAGGACATGGATTAAATGATTATATACCCATGTGTCCTAAGTTAAAGTCTAGGCAGCTTTTTAGGTAAGATGTGCTGTGGAATTGTTTGTATAATAAATTATTGACTTCTTGTTACAGGCTTGTATGTGTTAAGGAGAACACAAGTGGAAAATGTAAATATGCACAGATATACTCTGTGCTTGTGATTGTACACTGATATGTTATGCAATTCTGAATTATAATGTAGATATTTCATAAATAGGTTTTCATAAGTGTGTGTGTGTGTGTGTATATATATATATATATATATATATATATATATATATATATATATATATACACATATATATATATATATATATATATATATATATATATATATATATATATATATATATATGTATATATGAATACAAAAAATTACCCAGAGGACGCGGAGCAAAAAACGTATCTAGCAGAAGAAACAAAGTACCGGACTGCCCAGAATGTTCGGTACTTCAATGGTTGTTCAATTCTTTCAGTCAAAAAACAGTTTAATTACCATACAGGGTTCTGCTACTATCCAATGTTCTTAAATCCAAAGTCTTGATAAAAGCATAAGATAATGATAAACACCATTCAGTTCAAGAAATATATTTATTCAACGTGAGCGCTTTCGCGGAGGAATAAGCTCCGCTTCATCAGACAAAAATACAAAACATTGCAAAGCAATTTAAATAAGTAACAAGTAAAACATGTGATGCACATTTTTAAAAACAACCAATAAGCCTCTCCATAACTGATTACGTAGTTTATCAAATTAATTAGAATCAATTAATTGCTGAATTTGCCGTATACTATACTAATACGGCATATTTTTTTGTTTTTATTGTTTTCATTGTTTGTGGTAGGTATACATTTATACACATGCATCCTTTGTAAGTTTTCATTGATCGCGCTGGATTGTCTTAGCTTTTAAAACATTCACGAGGACGTATTAGTATAGTACACAGCAAATTCAGCAATGAATTGATTCTAATTAATTTGATAAACTACGTAATCAGTTATGGAGAGGCTTATTGGTTGTTTTTAAAAATGTGCATCACATGTTTTACTTGTTACTTATTTAAATTGCTTTGAAATGTTTTGTATTTTTGTCTGATGAAGTGGAGCTTATTCCTCTGCGAAAGCGCTCACGTTGAATAAATATACTTCTTGAACCGAATGGTGTTTATCATTATCTTATGCTTTTACCAAGACTTTGGATTTAAGAACATTGGATAGTAGCAGAACCTTGTATGGTAATTAAACTGTTTTTTGACTGAAGGAATTGAACAACCATTGAAGTACCGAACATTCTGGGAAGTCTGGTACTTTGTTTCTTCTGCTAGATACGTTTTTTTGCTCCGCGTCCTCTGGGTAATTGTTTGTATTCCTGCATTCTACATTTCCACTGGGTTGTTTTTGTTATATATATATATATATATATATATATATATATATATATATATATATATGTTTCAGACTTCTAGTCCAGTTAATAGCATGTACCTTGTGGAATGTTGCTTTAAATTGAAAGTGCTTGTTCACACTAGAACAATATATTGGTTGGTTTTAATCATGTGTCCCAAGAGGGCATATATTTAAACTAAAACCAGGTTTTAAAATGTATTAGACATCTGAAGAAGTGGGGTGCTCCAACAAAGTGCTTGTGTCAAATAAAGATTTTTATACTGGATTTTACAGCCATCTCCAAGTCTTGGTGTTTTGCTTCTTATTCTGAATCTGTTTTGTGCAGGACAAGTGAGTTCTAAAGCTTTGGTTACAGTTTTGTGTTTTTTACTATTGTTTTTAAAAGACTGGAGTTGAAATTAAGATAATCAAACAATGTATCGGCCCAATATACAGTGGATATAAAAAGTTTACACACCTCTGATAAAATGCCAGTTTTTTGTGATATAAAAAAATAAGACCATAATAAATAATTTCAAAATTTTTACCATCTTTAATGTGACCTATAACCTATACAATTCAATTGGAAAACAAACAAATCTGATAGGGTAAGAAATGCAAAAAATTAAATGTACAATAAGCTGGTTGCATAAGTGTGCACACCATTAATCTAATACTTTGTTGAAACACCTTTTGATTTAATTACAAAACAGTTTTTAACAATTAGAACAGTATTATTGACAACATGGGTGCGGTATATTGAAGATTTACCCAAGGTTGTTCTGGATTAATCAAGAGGCAGAGTACCTCTTTACCCCTTTTTAAGCACAACCTGAATAAATGGATGGGAAACAGAAAATACTTCCCTGGGTTTCCACCCGTCTCCCTGTTGTACAGGGGCATCAGGTGCTGACTTGGCTGAACGTGGGCTAAACGCTTAGCTAGGCTTATAAGGGCTTCAGGGCCAACAGCTTAATAACCTCCTATGATCCATTGATCCTATGAGGGTAAAGACTGTGAAAAATACTTAACATCATGAAAAAAATAGAGCAAACCACAAAAGCAAGCATGGAAAATTATTTTTGCTTTCTTCAACATCAGTCTGCAATAAATATTTTATTTTATTTGTTTACTTACTTACAAATTTAGTTATTTATCTTTGCTTGCATGACAGGTGTCCCTGCTGTTTTGAGATGGTCAGAAATTGCACTTTATGAGAGGCTGCCTAGGCTGCTGTATAGAGCAGCAAGAAAAACATTCTTAATTGCTAAGCTTACCTCTGTTGACTGAGACAGGATGATCCTGGATAAAAGCAAAATAAGTAGGCAAAGAGGTATGAGAGGAAAAGTATTTTTTATAATACTGTGTATCCCACTGCAAGCCACAATGTAGGGTATTAGAGAGAGAAAGTGAGTGTGTGTGTGTGTGTGTGTGTGTGTGTGTGTGTGTGTGTGTGTGTGTGTGTGTGTGTGAGAGAGAGAGAGAGACAGAGAGAGAAACAGTGTACTGGAAGGCTGAAATGGCTTGTACTGTAAAGATTTTCCAGCAGCAAAATAAAATATTACCATTTCTTTTATTTATATATTGAATTATTTATGTGATCATAATCAGACAAATGGCTATAGTAATTGACTGCCATGTGTGTATGCTTTTGTCTGCATATGCAAATATGGTTCGAACTGATTGCACTGTTGATTCATATATCAAAGTGCTGAAATACATTCATGTGCATGTTATTTGTCTTCTCATTCATTTGATCAGCTTGTAATCTATGGTGTACACCTGGAGATCTAAAGTGTATACAGCTCTATAAATGGATGAAATAACTGGCTCTTGCATGTGAGTGTGTGTGTGTGTGTTTGTTTGTGTGTGTGTGTGTGTGTGTGTGTGTGTGTGTGTGTGTGTGTGTGTGTGTGTGTGTGTGTGTGTGTGTATGTGAGAGAGAGAGAGAAAGAGAGACAGAGTAGGGGGTTGCATTTAGTACCAACATATGCTTCTGACAGCAGCAAGCTGAAATACATTACTGTGGCCATTACACAAATGATAATTTACTTAACTTAGATATCTGAGGTGTACAAGGTCATGTGAGTTGCCATGACTGGTGGGCACATCTGTTTGCTTGTGTGTGTGTATATCTGTCTATGCATGTAGGGCAGTGAAACAAATTACCATAGACATTATCATTATACCTCAGATGTCAGAATGCAATAAATAAACAGTGAAGAAAATGTCCATTTTTTTGTGTGTATGGGGGTTTATTGCAGATGGCAATTATTCTGAATGACCTGGTTGTTATTTATTCAAGTTGGGCAATTCTTATTCTGACCTTGCATGACTAATCTGTTTCTGTGTAAAGTAAATTGAGATATTTTATTGTGGCAGCTGTTTGTGTGAATGAAAGTTGAAATACATTAGTGTGATCATCATTTTATCAGAAAAAGACATTAAATGTCCCACAGTCAACAAAATGACTATAACTGCAGAATAATGGTGGATGCCTGTAGAAGAAAATAACTGAGGAATCTGTGGTGTGCACAGTCAACAAAATAGTCATAACTGATGTGTAGATGGACTAACTGTGGATGAAAATAACTGTGTGTGTGTGTGTGTGTGTGTGTGTGTGTGTGTGTGTGTGTGTGTGTGTGTGTGTGTGTGTGTGTGTGTGTGTGTGTGTCTGTGAATGTGTTAGGGCTTTAGGCTATGTAAAGGTAAAAAACTGAGCATCATTTCTTTCACTTTCAATCACAGTCAAACATCAGAATTAGAAACAACACATGGCTATATTTTAGGGATCAAGCAGGTGTGTGGGATAGCAATTGATCTCTAGTAGAGTCGGACACTGAGTAGCATTGCAATCTTAGAGCACTTTTTTTTTGAGTTCTTGGTTGCAATTTCTTCTGTGTTGAGTCTGCATTTCACTCTGATGATTTTATACAGAGGGACTAGTTTCCTCCAACACCCTAAGACATGTTGTACCTGAACTGGCATTCTTCCCATTTGCCTGTAACTGCATAGTATGTAAGTCTATCTTATAATAAGCCTCATTTTCAGGGGCAGTGTTAATATGTGTGTGCACATGTGAAAAATATTTTATCTGAGGATGAACAATGTTGGGGCACATAAAAAATCTCTTCTAGTCTGTAGTAAAAAAAAACAGCTAGTAAGTAATTATCTTTCAAAAGCAAGGCATAAAATGCATCACAGTATGTATACATCCTCAGAAGTTTTAACACCTACCAGGTCCCCAAACTCCTGGTTTTATAACGGGATTTTGAAACAAGCTTACTAGCAGGACCCCATCCTCAAACTTTGGCTTAAGCCTCACCTAGTCCATAATTAATCCTGCTGGAGGTGTGCACAGAACATCACTATAGCTGATATAGGAGATGAGGACAGTTTAGTTATTATTTCTTTAAATCTCTTGCAATCAACATTAAGATTTATGCACAAAAAGTCACTGTAACATGTCTAGGAGCAACACATTGGAATACATTTCTTTGCATAGAGGTGACTGACTCTTGTGAGTAAGCGTAAAGAGGTATAATGTGTATTATCCAAAGAACTAACTACACTGGAGAATAATCTTAAATCCAAAAAATTACACAAATTTGCTAGGGAGAAAGAGGATTATAGTAGGGGGAGACAATTTGAATCCCAAAGAGGTGTGAGATTCGCCCAAGGGACTAAAAGTTTTACCTTTGTACGTAAAAAAAGACCGAGATCAATTCTCAAGAAGTCAGGATCTTCCAGTAACACCCTTGGTGAGGAGTCCTCCACAACAGATAACGAATCAACCAGTGTTGGTGAATCACCACACAACAAAAGAGGTAGAAGCATGGTTAGCCCTTTAGGGGCAGAACACACAGGGTTGGGAGAAAACATCGGGGTCAAAAGTCTAGAGGAACTCTTCCAATCAGTAGTGAAATAATTCCATCTGAGAGAAATGTGTTAAATATTTCAAAATACACTTTGTCATCTGATGAATATTCTATATTGAATAAAGGTCTGGGTTTTATTCCTGGTTTCTTTATTGACGAAAGTTCACATGTTTCTGACATATTAGAGTTTTGTAGAAAAATTAATCTTAACATATTTTTCAAACAACAGGATAACTCTAACCTCTCTCAAAGATCTACAGACTTTAGATTTCATAAATCCACCTTTACTCCCCCCATGGATAAACATGTTGCAGTGTTTCAACAGGCAGTTATGAAAGATTTACATTTTCAATCAAACAGATCTGATAATATAAGAAATAATATATCTTATAAGGAACAACTTGCTCTGACCAAACTTAAAAACAACAAGGATATAGTTATACTCTCAGCTGACAAAGGGGGTGCGGTTGTTGTTATGGACTCCGATTATTATCGGGATGAGGCAAATGGACAATTGTCCAACCATCATCATTACATGAGAATGAGCACAGATCCCACACCCTCTTTTCAACAGGAAATTGATGATTTTTTACAAGAAGCAGTTGATGCTGGCATTATTTCTGACAAAACCAAAAAACATCTTACGGTAAAAGATCCTGCCAAACAACACCTTTATTTGTTGCCTAAAATCCACAAATCCATCAACAAACCACCAGGAAGACCGATTGTATCGGGCATTGGATCCCTGACGGAACCCCTATCTATGTTTTTGACTGAAAAATTGAAACCATTGTTATCATGTATTAGAGCCAGAATTCAGGATACAACTGAATTTTTACACATTGTTTTGGAATCACAACTAGGACCCGGTTGGCTATTATGCACCTTAGATGTTAAATCATTGTATACTAGCATTCCACACTGGGCAGGACTGATGGCCCTTGATTTCTGGTTGAATAAAGCCAATATATATCCCCCTGGAATGAACACATTACTTGTATGCATGGCCGAACATGTTCTGACAAAAAACGTATTTTATTTCCAACAAGATTGTTACTGGCAGATACAAGGCACGGCCATGGGAGCCTCTTTTGCACCTATTTATGCGGATTTATATATGGGGTACATTGAAGAACATATTATCTACGACGAACTGCATAATGTGTATCTACCAGAAATTGACATTTGGAGGAGATATTTGGATGACTGTTGGCTTGTATGGAAAGGAGGTCCCGAATACCTTCAAGAATTCATGGAACATCTAAATGGAAATATGTGGGGGACTGAATTTACTGTGGAATATGATCTTAATGAAATTAATTTTCTTGATGTTAACTTACAACGACAACCTGATCACACACTAAAAACATCTTTGCATCGTAAATTTCCACAATACAATACCTTACTACATGCCAACAGTCTCCATCCGAAACACATCATTAAGAATATTCCAAAATCTCAGTTTCTGAGAATTAAAAGAATATGTTCCTCGGAACAGGATTTGAATATACATCACCAGGAGTTAACCAACTGATTTTTGGCCAGAGGATATCATCAGGACACCATCAGCTCTGCCGCACAATGGAGCAATACGCAATCCAGGGATTCATTGCTAGTCTACAAGAACAAAGTTAGATCCAAAAATTCAAACATATGTAGATTTATTACTACATATGGAAGAAATAGTCACAATCTGATCAATATTATCAACACACATTGGAACATATTCACATCTCACCCTCTCTTGGAGGGCTATTTAGGTGAACGTTGTTATTTTTCTTATAGGAAGGGCAAAACATTAAGTTCCCATTTTTCTTACTACAAAAGGAGTATCTTGGATGATAACTCTTATACACAGAGAACACTAACAGGGGACAAACTAATAGGCACATATCCTTGTGGCCACTGTAGTTTTTGTGGCTATATATTCAAAACTAAAAGCTTCACAAGTAAGAACACAGGTCAGCTACATGATATCAAAATCTTTGGGAACTGTAGTTCTGACTGGATTATCTATCTAGCTACATGTACGTGCCAAGCATTCTATGTAGGTCAAACACCCAGACAATTCCGCATCAGGATATCAGAACATTTGGGAGACATCAGGAATTGTAGACCAACCAACGCATTATACAGACACACCATTAAACATCCCACAGCCAAATTCTCTTTTTGCATTATTGACAACATTATTGGAAATAGGGCATTTAAAACAGGATGGCATGACATTCTTAATAAAAAAGAGAAAAGATGGATAGTGAAATTGGGTGGGCTCTTCCCACCAGGGATCAATGACAAAATGTGATTTTCCATATATGCTCATTTATTATACTCATTACTCTTACTGATTCCAACTGGATTCTGATATATGCTTATAAAGTTACCCAACATTTATTACTGACATGACTATTGCCAACTATGTACTATTGTGCTAACCTTTTTTATTTTCATATAGCACACATCTGTTTCATAACATCAAGGTAATATTTTATCTTATTTTTCTATTAATTATATCTTTGATGGTTTGGTACAGCACCAGATTGACAACACCAATTTTTTGTATGTTATATGTGTATGCTGTATATACATTCATTTTTATTAGTAATACAATTTAACAATTTTTTCTTCCATTACAGGAAGTGATGTCATTGCTTTCTTATAGGGTATATAAGGAGCAGTTTATTTTTTGTTCTTGTAACTACTGAAGAAAGCTTAATTAGCTGAAACCGGTCTAGTTTCTGTGCAAATAAATCTTTGAATTTGAACCACTCGAGGTGCTGGCTTTATTTTTTAATATACCAAGTACATCTATGTCAAGTGCATTTAAGAAATGGGAAAATGCTCGACAATGAGTTACAAGTAATCCTTTTGCAATGGTGGGCAAAAAGAAAGACATATCAGCTATACCAGCAGTACAGGACTTATGCTCTCAATTGGAGAAATCCATTTTTAAGGAAGCCTCTGTGTTTTATAACATAAATAGTCTCCAGAGGTATTTGGAGCTGGAAATAACACCTAGAGGCTTAAGAGCTTTAAAAAATCCCTCCTCTCCCTTTGAACTGTCGGAGGAGTTAGAAGTTCGTTTTCAAGAAAGATGGATAGCTGCAGCACATCGCTGCAGCATAGAATGGGTTACCATTCTTGTGGAGAGGGATAGAATCAAAAGGGACAAGTTATTGACAGAGACAAAACATCTTTGTGAGGAAATTGTTAAAACGTCTTCTAATTTAGTGTTAGAATCTTTTATAACTGATATTAATGATAAGTTGAAAACATATGAGAAAGATTTATTACAATGGAAGACAAATAAATTACAAAGAGATATTCGAGATTATGAGCACAATAAAGCTTTGTTACTTGTGCCCAATCAGCGTACTAAAAGGCAGAGTGTTAGCTTCAAAAAAGATGACATCATTTCCGGGCCACAGAAGAACAGGAGCTTTATGTCGGGCGAAAGTGGAGCATCCTCGCTAGAAGAAGAGGAAGAATTTCGGCAAGAATTTCCAGCTTTGCAGAAAGCAGCAGAGGAATAATCTTTTCGCAATACATTTCGGGGCTCCGGTGGAAATAATAACAGCTTTAACACAAGGAAAAGAGGCTGACATGGACAGGACTATGGTAGAGACCCGGGAGAAGGACATTATAAGAGAAGCAAATGGACTAATAAATAAGGTACAATCAGTTTATTTAAAAGACTATGTGGTTAATTTATCTAATTATGTTTTTGATGATGTAGAACTAAACATTTTGGATAAAGGTTTAAAGTTCATACCTACTGTATTACCTCGATTATATGAGGTGAAAGGGGAAATTCACGAGTTGGTACGAAAAATGCATGTGAAAGAATATTTCTTTAACCAGGGAGAACAAGCTGTCTCTATGGGAAGTGATTATGATTCAACTACCAGTGGGGAATGTTACTTTTCTTGTGAATCTGAAGTAGAGAACAACGCTTATACCCTGTTTGATTTAAGCAAAATTAAAACCAAAAATATTTTTTGTCCTCCTTGTAAGAATGCTTGTATACAACGTTTCAACAATGCATTGCAGTTTCTCATAGAAAAGGAACTGAAAGAAACAGTTGAAAACAACAAGCATTATAATTTAACTAGGCAAGAGTGGCTCAAACTACAGAAAATGAGTCAGAATAATGATTTGATATTTAAACCCTCTGATAAAGGGGGTAAATTAGTGGTCCTGAATTCCACTAATTATTTAGAAATGTGTTTGCAACATTTAAAAAATGAGGAAGTATATAGTATTGTGGATGACACAAGTTTAGGGAAAGCACAGCATGAACTATACAATTTGTTAAAGAAAGGAGAGAGGCTACATTATTTTATGGCCAAGGATATTACACATAAATTGTATACAAAGAATAGCATTGTAGCAAAGTTTTTTTGTGTTCCAAAATTACACAAAAATGTTCATCAGCCTCCAGGTCGACCGATTGTTTCGGCGACTGGATCTTTTACATATAATGTGGGCAGTTTTCTGCATGAAACATTGATTACAGAGGTGGTGAAATTACCATCATATATTAGAGATTCCTATGATTTTTTGGGTAAAATACAAGGAATAAAGTGGACCAAGGATATGTTTTTTATTACAGCGGATGTGGTCAGTTTATATACAAACATCACACATCATTTAGGCTTGAAAGCTGTACAACATTTCTTGAAAGATACACCTAGGACTCAATATATTATGGAATTATTATACTTCTCTTTAACCAATAATATTTTTGAATTTGATGGGGTGTTATATAAACAAAATATAGGAACAGCTATGGGAGCGGCATTCGCCCCAGTTTATGCTAATTTATTTATGGGACTGTTTGAGATTGAACACATCTATAGAAGTCAGTTTTTCAATAGACATGTGCTTCTATATTTTCACTTTATAGATGATTTGATTTTCATCTGTAAGGACGGAAAAAATTTGGCTAATGAATTTGTTGAATATTTAAATAATAATAACTATAAAATTAAATTTGATGGGATACAGATAGGTGGGGAAATCAATTATTTGGATATTTTTTTGAAAGGACAAGTAGGTAAGAAGATTCACACTATGATACATAGGAAGTTTAATCAGATGAATAGGATGTTACATGCTACCAGCTGCCATCCAGAACACACTTTAAAGTCCATACCTTATGGAGAAATGTTGAGAATTAAAAGATTATGTAGTGACGTTAAAGAGGCAAAAAATGAAACTAAAAAAATTGTGTATAACTTTATAGAGAGAGGTTATAGTTCAGATGAAGTCAAATCAAGTTATGTTAAATTATATGGAGAAGGTCATGAAGGAACAACTAGTAAGAGAATTATGAAGAATAGTAAGTCTGAAATAATAAATAGAAAGAAAGAAAGTTCCAAAATGTTCTTTGTCACAAAATATACTGTTTTTTCCAACAAAATGAATGAGATAGTAAAAAGTTTTTGGAAACAAATCAGAAGAGAAGTGCCTTCACTAATAGATGTTGAGCTTTGTGTCTCCTATTGGAGGGGATGTAGTTTAAAAGATTTTTTAGTCCGGGGTAGATATAAAAGACCAATACAAAAGATAGGAAATGTTATTACTAAGAAGGGAACATTTCCTTGTGGAAAATGTGCCATATGTCAATATATAGTAAATGAGGCAGAAAAAATAGGAGATAGAAGTTTTAACACCATGGGCATATATTCCTGTTTGAGCAGGGGAGTAATTTATGTGATCAAATGTTCTTGTGGTAAAAATTATATAGGGGAAACTAAAAGAAGTTTAGCAGAGAGAATAAAGGAACATATTAGGGATGTTAAAAATAAAAAGATGTTAAGCCCAGTAGCAGAACATTTCCATTTAGTACATGGGGGGGGCTATTTAAGAAATGAAAGTTACAATTTTAGAACAAATAGAAAATCAGTATGGTGATGAGAATTTTTTAAAATACATTTTAAAGAAAAAAGAAGCTATTCTAATTATGAAATACGAAACTTTGCAGCCCAGGGGGCTTAACAAAGAGTGTAATTGGCAGGGTTTTATATGTTGATTGTTTTATTAGCAATCATGAATAAGTTTTATTTAATTGTTTAATTGATTTCTTGGAAATGTTAAGAGAGTATATAATGTGGATGTATTAATGGATAAAGTTTTTTTACTCTGTAAAGGCAACAGCCGAGGCGCTAGAGACGAGACTATAAGGTTTTATCAATAAATTCATCTGGGTGAAAAGTAGAGCTGTTTTTCACTGGTCCTTCTTGTGGTTAAAATAACATTGCTTTTTGGTTTGTGGTTGAAATAATGTGTATATATGTCTAACAGCAACAAGCTAAAATATATTATTGTGGGCATTTTTTCTTTCACTTGTATGGTACACAGGATATGACTGCCTCTTGAGGGTAGGGTTGAGGAGGCATTCTGTATATTACAGCAACAACTAGAGAGATATGCCTGTGGGCATATTTTCTTTCATTTCCAACCCGATTTAACACCTGAGGGGAACAACAAAGATAATTGTCTGTAATGGGGATATAGAGAAGCAGCATTATTCCCAGAGATGACGTAGGTGTGTATCACTGCCAAGAATATGTCTTTTCATTTTATTGGGAACATTGGATTAGACAATTTTGTATACAAGAAAAATACAAGACTGAATTTCTTTCCTTAATTGTGATTTTTCCTCAGACCATCCTTTGATAAAAGAGTTTGGAATAAAAAAGTGTAAACTGCAAATTGGAGTATCTAGTGCCAATGAATTTTGGGTCGTATCAGGTACTTTCTTCAGAGTTGTGATGTGTTGAAAGGATGGAGAAAAAAATCTGAAAAATAGGTCAATTTATAAAAGATGAAAATATGTACTATGGGTATATTAGGGAGTCCAGGTAAGTGGAGAGGGGGTACTACTGGGAATAGTGTGCAATGATAGGGAGTCATAATGTCCATTTTTGTAGTACTTCATTTTAACTGATGTCAACACTATTTATTTTAACTTATTTGGGTGCATACGATCAACCAAATGTCTAGAATAAATGGGTACTGATGCAGAATGTAGACGAAAGTGACTCACACGACTGCCATTTGATCACAAGTAAACATTAACTGGCCTGTTGTAATATAGCCATGCCCCATTTCAATTAACCCCCTCCTATCCCATTGATTTGTGCAGCCCCTTGCTTTGAAATCACTAGATGCTACTGAATAGATCTAATATAACAAAAAATATTTAAACAAACTGAAAATGTATATCTATAACAAACACATACAACATAAGAGTAAATCACAGCTCTACAAATAAATAAAATGAAGCAAGTAACAATCTAAATGAAAGACACTGTATATTTAGAAAACATCTCATAAGAAGTTAACTATCAAGTGAAATACTGGCAATCTGAAATTAACTTCAAGTTTAAACTGGCCCTGTAATTTTTACAAATGTATGAGAACTGAGTGATTCTGTACAATTTCTAGGCCCATATTCAGGTCCTTTATATTCTGTGTCCTCAATAATCAGCAGATTTGTGTGATGAAATTTTGTAGCAGCTGGCACTCCACATTTGTGTCATTAGCACTGTGGTCAGTCATACTCGTAGATCCTCAACATAGTTATTACTCATGCCAGTCTCACAGCCCTTTAGCCATTCAATATGGGCTTATTCAAGTATTATACTCGCTTTCCACCATGCAGATGCATCTGCTCATTAATTAGAAAGTCCGTTTTCATCCCCTAAGTGTGACAAATTCACAGATTTGGTTATTAGAACTTTTATAAACAGAACATTAACATTGTAATGATATGCCTTCTTATCTTTTGTTTCTCTTTCCAACCAAATACATCTGCAGCTTCATATCTAAAATAGTAAACAGTTACAGTTTATTTCGACAATTTGCTACAGAAGAACACTGATATGAGGACTAAAACTGTTTTTTTTCTATCATAAGGCCATTAGTGCCTCTCAGATGTGGACTGCTACACCTATAGCAGCCTACAAACATGATTATATTTCTGAGCATTTTATGAAAAAAATCAAGCTACATACATTAAACAAACAAAAACAGATATCATGTGATCAATAAATGCTGATAAAAATGCAAAGCTATCTGCAAATATATTCTTTTAACAGTCAGTGCAAATTTTGTACATCAGTGCAATAATGTATTTATAATACATTTTATCTAAAGTTTCACAATTGTACATATCATGGAAAATGTGTAACATAGAAGTATAGTGGTCAGAGATTTTTTAGCTAGACATGAGCTTTTACATCATTAAAAAAAATCTTTTTTGAATAAGACACTTACAAAAATATGATAATTATGGGTATTTCTGTAATTAACTGTATAAATAATGCCTCTCCAGTAGTATAGAAGAATAAAGCCCAGAATACACCTCAGCTGGCCTGGGTTTGATTAGCAGCTCAAGTGTTCAATGAAGCAGCAGTGAGTGAAAGGTATTAACATTTCTGGAAGAGATAGTTTTCCCCTGGGCATCTCGTTTAACAATTTCTGCTGGATGCTAGGGATGTTGCACTGGCTAGCATGGTTTAAAGGGGTAAAGGATGGAGACATGGCAGAGTCAGGGTGATATGCCCGCATGACTCCATGGCACTCCCATCCCCTTAGACATAACCATTGTGATTGTCAAGGGAGATGGAAGGACAAAACAGGGGTTGTTGCTTAAATAGCAATCCTACAAGTTGATGAAGGACAACAATGATCCACCCCTGGTTCTTAACATCTTTATAAGTCACTGTTCAAATTCAGGCATTGTACAGGGGGTTATTTGGAGTGGTGGTAGGCCCAGAAAAGGACATGGGACACTGGGACAGCTGTCAGAAAGAGAAAGGGGGAGAAAAAAAAGAGTTATAAAAAATGTATAAATAATATTGAAGTCCTCTCAAGATGTACAACTTACAGTGCAAATAGCAATGACAGTTTTTTACATCATTTAAGGTTTCACTTAGTGCCACGCAGTAGCTTTTTGTTACTTGACCTAGGAAAAATGTGAGCACATTTGAAAATATTGCATATTTATGTCTTTATTTATATTATTTTATACTTGTTTAGCATTATTACTAGAAAAGAGCTAGTGAGAACTCCAGTAAAGTGTAGTATACAATGGCAGTGGCATTGCATTTTATTGCCTTCTTCAATAACATCTTTGCATCATGCTCCTAAGTATCATGCAGCACTCACTTATGATAATAAGAATACAAATATGAAAATATGAGCAACAGTTGACAAACGGTGGTGACCAATGCCACTGCAGGACACCCTACATTAACAATCTTAGTTTAATTTAATTACTTACTCTGGGCCTTTTTCATACTGCCTGTTGTTAATGGACAAGTCATTCAGTCAAGAAAAGCAACCCAAGAAATGTACACTATGCCATAAGTAAATAAGGAAGTTAAAATGGCATTAGAGGTGCAACAAGAGTTAACTAATTACTTCTTGATACTAGTTTTATCATTGATCACCTGGTAATAAAAGAGCTTTTCCAAGATTGGGATACACTGCAACATACCTTAAACAGTGCAGATAATAAAGATATTTTGTATATAGTAGTAATATTTGCAATATACTGCATTTGAACACATTAGGGAAATCAGTATAACTGAATCTATGCATTTGACTGAAACTTTGTATTTTTGAGAATCTAATGTAGTGGTATCCCAGAAGGATCTTCTTGCTTTGTAGTCACATTGTTTGATATGTTACCTGAAATTATTTTTACACGAGTTTACATACCAGATTAGCAAATATATGAATAAATACATAAACAAATACAAAATATACACATACATACACACACACACACTCACAGACACACAAAAACATGAATTTATTAGTTATTTGCTCATTCATTTGTTTACAAGGATAGAGCTCTGATCAATCTAACCAATATTAGTCTCATCCAAATGTAATGAATAAAACTGCTGAACCACTCATAACCATGCATTTTAAAGCAAGCTAAAGTAGCCTACCCCCAGCCAAGTTGTCATGAATTATTTAAATGTAAGTGGGCCATGAGAAATTACTGAAATTCCTGTTACACTCATCACAGCTCATTTCAAACTTCGTTTGGAATAAGTCACAAGACTAGAACCTTGAGTCAAGCTATTCCTATACATTTCAATGACTGAAAACTTACCCAGACCCTTCAAAATAAAGGTAATATGCATTTGTAAGTCACAGCTTCCATATTTATGAGATTGAGTTCAAACATCAAGGTAAAATACTTTTAAATATTGTTTCAAATGAAAGAAATCTTCATAAACACATCAAATTTAATGTGTCCTGGTCCCATTCAATAAACACCAAATGACATTTGATGACCTTTATTAAACTTCCTTAAATATAACTTTGTTGAACAATATTTTAATGTATTAATCATAGCATGAACATCCATATAACCATTTATTAGGGCAATGCAACCATGCTCTCCCTAACCAGATAAGCAGTGTTGCTTACTTTTACTTCTCTAGCAGCATCACATTGCTCACTTTCATTCCCAACTCAATGATTTACTCATCTAACTGCCTTTTTTACTAGGGGAGAGTAACCACGGTCACACTGACCAGATAAGCTGCGTCCTCACCTCAGCTCATTTACTTTTGATTATCAAGTAGCGTTCCATTGCTTACTTTAATTTCCCATCTCACTGAATTAAACATTCAACACCAGAGGTGGAACAGAAGAGGCAGAAGCCTGCCCCTCTTCTCTGCCTAAACACTAAACCTATAAAATTACCACACAATCCTTAATATTAAAATTAAGGGAGGGTGGGTACCAAGCTTATACCAAAATTTGAACTCTTCTTAGACTTACCTCATTTCCTCCCAACACTCCTGCTTTCCCAATTTAACCCTTTCATCCCCACCCCACTAATTAACTTTCTTTCACTACAATCTTATCTCCCATTACTATTCCTACTTGACCCACAACAGAAGATGTCCTTGGACACATTGGTTTGTTCCCAAACCTCATTTGTGATCAACATATTCATTGTATCATCAAAGTTCTGTCCTTTCTCCATATCAGTAATCACAGTAATATTCTGGCAACTAATTTATGAAGCTGTTAATGGCACAAGTTAACCATAAGGGATGCTCTCAGCCCTGAATTTGAGGCATGCTAGAAAAGAAGTTGAAGTACCAAATGAAGTCCTAAAGTAGTCTGTCTCTTTTGTAATATAATGTATATATACATATGTTTGTGCGTGTATATGATTTCTTTATATATTGAATTTTTTTTGTCTGCATTCTTTCCTGTTTGGCCAATTTGGTCAGCAGTTCACCTGATTGATAGTACATGTGCAAGATCACTGTAACAGCAAGGTTGTAGTATATTGTTCTTTTCCCACTGTTGCTTAATCTCAAAATTATTATATGTACCTAGCAGGATGAGTAAGGGGCACAGAGAGCTTTTTGGTCTTCCCTGCTTAGCTAGTAGAAAATGTACTGTTCTACTTTTTCAAAACTGAGTCCCTCAGCTCTGAACTTCCTGTGTTCTAGATTTGAGAAGTAAAAAGGTGTGCAATATTGGAACCATCAAAGCTTCTTTTACAAGAAAATAAAGACAAAAGTGCTGTTTGAAGTGGAATGCATAAAGAATTCTAAGCATTTGAAACCAATTGTATAAGGGGTGGTTCAGCTGATATTCTTTGGCAGAGACCACACAGAAATACAAAGAGTGATGCAATTATTGGGTCAGGGCACACCTTGCATCTGGAATAAAGGGGGAGACACTGATGAAGTTTACTGTCCATAACTGTCTTTAGGGGGGAGTTGTCGAAAACAAGTGTCCAGGCATGGTCTCCATGGCAAAATCCTAGAAGATGACCAGGGACTATGGTGAGGGGGTGCATGCTCAGGTAAATATTTTTAAATAAACTGAGTTCAGTAAACTCTTTGGCAGTAATCATTTTCATACCCGAGTAACTTTTGACCTGTATAATTCCTGTATATTAAATTATTCAAATGTATCCTTAAGTTTCCATTTTATAAAATGACATTTACTGGGCTGCTCCATTATCTGAATTTCAGTTCTTACATCCCCATGTTTGAGCCTTAACAGTATTTGTGATATACTTGTACTTCTTTTATCTTTTGTATCCATGCCATGTCTTACCAAGTCATTAAAGTAATTAAGCATGTTTTAAAAATAAACACCAATATCATTCATTGATGTTACATGCTATGCTTGTACATCTCATAATGAAGCATCTGCCACAAATGAAGTGCAAGCGTATTAAACTTATTTTGTAAAAAAAAAAAAAAAAAAAAAAAAAAGAAAAAAGTAAGAGATTAGACCCATAGGTATAGTGGGGGTCACAGTCCGTACCACCCAACCAAACTCCACATCGCATACTCTGTGGAACAGGGAGAAATACTATGAGGATGTATTTAGAAACGCATAATGCACTGTATAATCCTGTTTCAAGCAAGTTGGCCTATTGCATTACCTTATGCATGAGTGATTCAAAGACCACTATATGTTAGTCTTGCAGAAAATTGCAGCAAACAAATACGTCATTCTGGTGATACATACATAGATGTGCTCTGACAAATAACTATCTATCATTTTCAAGGCAGCATGGCTAAGAAGTTCAAAAGTGGAATTTACCTTGAAGTGTCGGAGTGAAATGATAGGAATGTAAACCAGCTGCTGTCTTTGACAACAGTAGGAATGTGTGTGTGTGTGTGTGTGTGTGTGTGTGTGTGTGTGTGTGTGTGTGTGTGTGTGTGTGTGTGTGTGTGTGTGTGTTTTGAAGCATGAATGAGACTGTAAAAGGTTGTATGTGTGACTGTCATGCTTTCTGTATGGCTGTGTGTATGTCTCTAAATGCCTATGCTGAGGAAATAATGTAGTTGGCACAGATGTATCAGGTGTTCACTTCAGTGATATGTAAATGAATCACTAATGAGCTTTTTATTAATGTGTCTGTTTTATATTTCTGAATCACTTATTAATTACTATAGAGTGAACCAATACAACCTAGAAGTGTTAATGCAGTAATTTATCAGAATACCTTTTACAGTGTAAAACCTCATTTCAATAATTATTATCTTTAATGACCTCACACTAAATAGTTCATTAGATATACTGACCACAGTAAATTCTGCAGGCAACCAAAGTATAATTAACAACTAGTAATACACTAACACCTTAGAAATGGCTCACATTAAAAGGAATCCAACTCAAGAAAGACAATAATGTATTATTTAGGAACTGCAAGATATATAGAACGATTGGGTTCCTATCAGCATCTCAAACGCTGACAATATCGAACACGATATTGTCGCCGCGAGAATGCCGAAAGTGCAGAACATCGAACGGGTAAAAGGAAATCTCAGTAAGGGGAGATTTCTGTTTACTTCAATGTAGTGCAGTCTTGGAGTTGGTATATTTAAGCAGCGTGGGTGTGGGGGGTGCAGGTGGCAAGTCCCCCTGCCTACACCCTTAATTTTTTTTTTTTGTTTTTTTTTTTTTTTTTTATCGGCATTCTAAAATGTAATAGTTCGATCATTTCAGTTTGATATTTAGTGATTCAAACTATTACATTTTTGAAATGCTGATATAGACCCAGAACAATTTCATCTTCATCTAACACTTCACCAGAATTGAAAAAATCAATCCATAGTCATTTTTTATAATCACATAAAGCAAACTATTGGTACATTTAATGTGAGTCATTTCCGAGGTGTTACTGAAGTCCCCTGTTAAGTCTTTGAGGGTTAACTCATGATCTGAGGTGATTAGAAGAGAAGTTATAGTATATTCTTTTAATCATTTTTACATTTTTAGCTAGAATGCCTTAGAGTTGAATCCTGTCCACTTTTCACTTTTTATCAAAGGGTTCACATTTGTACCTACTTGATAAGACTGATATTAGTGAAGTTCTTATAGATTTAAAATGTTTTTTTTTTGCAGAAAGTGAACTTGGCACTTATATATGAGAACCAAGGGGCATCTGACTTTAACCCATCATTTAAGGAAAAAGAAGTATTTATAATGCCCCTTTGCATCTGACTCTTAGAAATGTTGAAGATTTGGTGAAGCATGATATTAGACACTACTTGAACAATAAGAGAAATATGTTTAAATACATCCTGATGAAAAATGAGTCCTGAAGGAAATGAGCTCAAATAAAGCTACAAGGATAATGAAACCTGACAAAGGGGAGGGGTGGTGATTATGGATTTTTGGTATTATGCGGCTAAAATGCTAAATCTGTTGAACAGGGATTCTAGGTATATACAAGCCTCAATGAATGAAATTAACATGACTTATAGGGAAATTGATTTGATTTTGAATGACAACGTTTTAGAGGGTATTATTGATCAGAGTCTATTTGAACTTCTTATTAATCCTAGACCTGCAATTCTAACTAACTAAGATCCACAAGGACTTAGTGGACCCACCCCTTAGGCCAGTAGTAGCCACATGACAATCTAAGCTAAACCTTTTCTCTTGGTAGTACATGTGAACAGAAAATTAAAACTTTTGTTAGGACTATGGAATCATATAATAACAGATTTTTCAGACCTATTCTACAAAGTTCCTAATGAATGTTATCAGCCTCAGCTTTTGTTTGTTACTATAAATGTCTATGCTTTAGGATTGGAATGGTGTGTGAAAATGCTGGAACTTGTTCTTGACAACAATTATGTGTATTTTGAGGTGGAATATTACAAGCAAATAAGTTGGGGTGCTATGGAAGCTGTCTGCCCCCCTTGCAAATCTGGTTTTATTACACTGGGGCAAATGTTGTATGTGTAATTCCCCCCCCCCGCCTTTTTTTTTTGCTAGTATGGTTTTGTGCATTAGTTTTTTTGAATGATGTATTTTTATTATGGAATGGTACCTAGAGGGGAATTAAATAAATGTATCCAGTATATAAATACCAATACAGATTTTTTTTTAAAAATTTACACATAATTTTGCATTGGAAGAAGTAGATTACTTAGATCTTAAGTTAATTAAGTATTTAGAGAACAACAGATCAAAATCAAAATTGCACAGGCTGGAAAATTTTACTAACTCATAATTATAATTTAACAGTAACCATCCTCTTCATCACAAGAAAAGCATAGTAAAGGGTCAGATTGTCCAAGCTATGTCTGACTTCTGTTTATAAAGATCTTTTAGAGGAATTAAAATTTGTGGCTAAGCTATTCTTAGAAAGAGGCTACATGGAACTCCTTGTTATGGGTCTGAAAAAAGAAATACAGGAAGGGTAGGTCACAACATTTACTCCCCTCCTAGGTACAAAAAATCTGTGTTGAAAATAGTGGTCCTAGAGAACAATGTTTTTAATTCAGAACAAAATGATGGGCTAGTGAAGAAACCACAGATGAATTATACTAGATCCTTAATTTCAAGATTTAACCACGGTATGACAGTGATCCAAAAGATTATCCAAAAGTATTAGGGGATCTTCTCAAAGATGCCAGTTTGGCATTTTTTTTTCTATTCCCCTTTTATATAGTTACAAAAGGGGACAAAATATTAAGAGCCTTGTGGAAAAAATAGTTTGTAAAGAGAGAACAGAAAATAGTTATAACAAAGTCGGTACTTATAAATGCAGAAGGTGCCATTAATGTAAATATATGGCACACTGCACTGATCTAAGACTTTTTACTACTCATGTTTCTATAGATGTTAATAGATATTTTAACTGTTTTTGAAGATGGTAGTGTATCTTGTCTACTGTCAGTTTTGCTCATTTTATTATAGAGGTAAGACTGAGCGAGCTTTAAAAGTAAATGTCTATGAACACTAATATGAGATATATAAATGCATAGATACTAATATACTAAGCAATTAAAAGAGTGTGAGAAAGATTTATTTTTATTTTAGGTGTTGGAACAAATTGAGCCCAGCACTTGTGGCAGAGAGAGGAAAATGCTGCTCTATTAATGGGATCTAATATGGCAAATGCACCTTGATACAAGTTCACCTCCCGGACCCACTGGTCAGCTATCTTTTTGACCAGTCTTGAAAATGTACAGTATAGATTTTTACTGGAGAAGAGATATCCAATTGACTAGCAGCTAGCTGATTGAGATTAATTCTTCATGAAAAAAAATCTGACTACAGTTATAAGAATAAATAAGCCTTATTTGAAAAAAAAAAAAAAAGCCTAACATATTGTAATGAACTAATTCACTAACTTTTTTTTTATTTTTTTTGAAGTACTGATTTTTTACTTAGAAGAACTCTTTTTACGTGTTGTTATTGGTTGATGGATAGAGGGGACTGCTGTGTTAATGAGATAAACATGTGTTGTAAGGAAGTGATGTAATTAAATGTACCAATGGTTTACTTTATTTGGTTATAAAAAATGACTATGGATTGATTTATTATGATTTTCACTCTTAATAATGCACTTTAAAAATGTGTGATTGAGCAGTACATATAAAGTATTATAATTGTAATAATACCCTAATATTTTCAGTACTGAGATTTGTTTTGAAGTTCTTTTAAGAAAGACAACAGATATATATTAAAAAAAACAATATATGTAGAGTGCTCCCATTTTTCGTATTCATATTATAATATTTTCAGAGAGAAGATTATGAAAGAATGGTAAGGTTGTTGGGAAACTAACATTCATAGTTGTATGATTACTGCTGCTGGCTTAAATTTAGGGGTAAAAGCAATAAAAGTAGTTAGGGAAGTTATGAAGGGATATAATTCTGAAAGCTTCTATATTCACCTGTTTGTTTCAGTTCGGTATGTTTGGCTAGTTTTCAGGGAGGCAGGTAGTGATTCCCAAAATTTGGGGTCCAGACAAGAAAAACTACGGACAATGCAAACAGGTTTGTCATAAGGGGTATGAATGGTAAAATGTTTGGAATGAGGAATCCACAGTTCCACTGACTATGGATTGAAAACTGATGGGAAAAAGGGTAAACAGATGTAATATAATCAGTTCCTCAAAAAGGGAATCCAAGTTCAGTTTTGCTGTATAGGATAGGAAACCATTTGCCTTTTAAAATGCTTGGCAGTGCTGTTTTTCATATACTACAAATGTACTTTGCCAGGAGTAAAATTGACATGATACTGTTCTTGTTTTTGTGGCAGGGCAGGGAGTATAATTGTGGAGTTATTACAGAAATAGAACAGGGAATAATTTCTAACAAGGATATATGCACAGAATGCTGAAATACGTCATGAGTCAGTTGATTTTTTGTCTATCATGCATATGAAAATATAATTATTAGAGTGGATACTGGGGAGAAACTTTAAGGATTCACAATATGCAGAACATCTTCTGTATGGAGCACTGTTGTGGCCATCTGTGCAGTGAAGTATAGAGTCACAGGCTAAAAAACATGCATACCACATGCTGCTACATGTCACATGAGGGTCTAGTAGCTCATCTCCCATGCTACAGTTCTTCAAGTCATTCATTATATTTGATTTATCAATATAGTTGTGTACCTTGTGAAAAAATGTGGGGATGCCAGATACTCTAGCAACAAATAAATAGTATTGCCAAAGAGGTATAGTAGTACTGTAGTATGGCTATTGCTATAGATGTTTTTTTTTTTTTTTACTGAGCCTCAAAATGATAAACACTTACTGAAACAGAACATTGCAAATTGTTTATTATTCTTTTAAGCAGTAGATGCAAATCATAAATAAGCTAAACAGAGTAAGTTCCAAAATGCATACATTTAGTACATCATTTTAAATGGCACAGATTTCTTACATATTTCATGGGACCATTAAAGGTTTGGAAGCTTTCTTTTTAGCTCTTTTTTTGTTGTTTTTTGTTTTTTTGGTCTTCCTATTCTCGTTGACTGCTGATCATCTGTCTCTCTCTATCTCTTGGATACTTGGCTCATTCATTCCCCAGTACCAAATTAAGAGTAATACAAGAGAGCCTTGGTTCATCCAACCATCTGGGGTAATCGTAGATTTTTTTTTTGCTTTTGTGTCTTCAACAATATTACACATCCTAGATCACCCCAGGGTTAAACATGCAATGAATGTGATGGCAAAAATTAGTGACTTGCTCCATGTATGATAAAGTCCTTCAAGACGGTCCTGGCTGCCCTGCACCCTCAACTCCAGCTGTCCTACTTGATCTCCAATCCCACTGGGGAGTCTGCCATCTGAAAGGTGCCTAGGAATGTATTCCCCTTCCCCCAAAGACAGGTATGCTGGCAAAAACACATCTCTCATACCTTCTCCCATGCCCTTTTACCATCCACATGAGCCACTGATCAAACTTGAGTCTTCCTGTCTTTAGTAAAGGCTTTAGCCCTCTCTGCCAACACTTTGACAGTAGAGTTAGTTAAATGTGTGAAAAGTGTTGAAAATGTATTTATTGATCTATTTGTGTGGATAAAACAGAGCATAAAAAGTGACAACTATAGCTGCAATATAAATCAAGATGGTATGTATTGCAATTTGAATAAGAGTAGTGTAAAGAAAGAGTGCAGTATCTAAAACACACTGGCCATGCTCTAACATTGGAGGATCTAAAGTTTAATAAAAACACAACATTTGCAAATGCAAAAGCAAAACATAAGCAAACCCAACATAAGATTCTCAGAACAATAAAGCAGCTTCCAAAGTCTGTACCTAATATGCCTAAAATAACTATGTTTCTAAGAAGCTGTCATAGAAAAAAGTACTCTAGATATGGAGCTCTAAAAAGAAAGTGTTGAAATGCTCAAGTAAGTAGTTACAGATGCACTAACATTTAAATACTACGATGTGAATTAGCCAGTTTTGCTGTGGGTAGATACCAGTTAGAATGATACAGGAGTTAACAATTCTACAAGAGGCACATAGGACAAAAGCAGTAAAGTATACAAATATGGAATCAACCCCAGTCCTACAGCACAGAGAGATCAAACTCGGACAATATTTCAGATGACCTGTGCTCAGTTAGCAGCATGGACATCTGAGGCATTGCATGGAAAATAAACAGTTTGAATAGTAATGTTACATCTAATATACTAGACTGGACTAGATTGTTATGGTCTGCCAATGTGGCTCTCCCCTCTGCAGAGCAAGTGAGAAGCTACCTGAGGGAGAGATAAGTAGGCCACTTATTGTAACAAGAAACAGTTGCACTGTATAAAACAAGCTCTGACCAGAAGGGAGAACACATAGGCTAAACAGATTTCTTGTACAGGAATGAATGGGCCATATGGCCTTAACTATCTCTAAGATGCTGCTTTTCACCTTTTATCAATTGAATGGACTGGATGACTGCAGGCAATGGTGCCATAGGCATGGACTAGGAGGTAGTGTGGGCAAAGAAAAATTTGATGTAATCAGAACAAGCAGTAACCATTATCAATAATGTATGGATCTAAACAGTTACAGAGATGTATAATCAAATAATGAGTCTCAGAAACATAAGAATCAAAACAGTGCAATTAAAGTATATAAATAGAAAAAGACCACATCATGCCACACTATAAATAAAACAATACAGAAAATAAGAACTCAGCATGTTCCATATGTTCACATCCCCAATGCACCTCCCAGAAAGGGATATCTGCTTACATACTGCCTCCAAGATCAAACAAAGATTGAGGAAAAGAAAAAAAAAGTAAGAAAAAATTTACCGTCATGTTCCCCTTTCCGTCAATCATCCACTTGTTAATAGTACAAAAGCATTCATGACAATGCAACAGCTGATGTACTAATGTGTAGAGAATACAAGAATGCAATTAAACATAGGTGACTCTTCAGATATTAACAAAATGCTACCAATCAATCAAAGAAATAAATCTTCTACAATTATGACTACGGAAAACTATAATTAGAAACAGACCATAAAGACTAACTAAACATATTCAGTAACTATTTGTGAAATCACAGCCTCAGGTTGCTAATAAATTTACAAAGGCATAGTCTAAATATAAAAGAAGACATTGCAAATATGTGGAGAAGATTAAAGTGAAAAGTAGAAAAAGGCAAAACAACAAATGAAAAATAGATTTGTTGAGTAACATTGCATCAATCAATAGCAATGCTGAAAGTAAAACAAAAAGAAAATAAAAATCTAGACACATTTTTAATTTGAGGCACTTCATTAGAGATGCAGCTACTAAAAAATTTCATAGTAAGAAATTTTCATGAGCAAAAGTCATCGAGACAATAAATCTGGCTTTTTTTCCATTAAAAAAAATGTCTAAGTCAATACTGATGCTCAAAGTTGAAAGAATAGTACTTCCTAATTAAATAAGACAAAACTTTCAAAAATATTAAGCCAACATCTAAGAAAAGCACTATGCTGAAGAAAGAACAAGAAATGTAATGCATGAGCCCAGAATGTTGAGCAAGTAGAACAGGGTAATTACTGCAGTTATGTCATATGCCATTTTTACACCATTGTAACATTACAAAAAAGGTCCTGTCACATCCACTTACATGATCTATGGAGCAGAGCCTGCACAGACCTTTTCAGTATAAAAATGACATATATATATATATATATATATATATATATATATATATATATATATACACACATACATTTTTTTAATTGTTTTTCCAAGTACCCTAAAGTAATCAAGTTAACAGATGCAATAGGTACATTTATGAGTAATACATTAAAGTCTATATTCTCGAGACATGGGATACCTCTTTAAGCACATCTAACAGTCCATGATACAAATTCAGAAGTTACAAAGATTTATGCAACAATAGAAATTCAAAAATATGATGCCCAGTCCATGAAGCAAACATCTGTTTAAGACACATTGTCTTAAAAAGAGGCGAACTTTTCAAATGAAGTGATTTCAAGGTACATATGTATTTTTAGGTTTTACGTGCCCCTTTGCACGATCTACCTATTCCTGGAGGTATGCACCTATTGTCCAATTTGATTTATGCCTTCATTTGCCCCCAGATTCATTAATCGTCCATGCAGGACTAGTTTAGTCCTGCATGGAAGTGCCAGTTTCAGAGCAGGACGGAAGTGCGCTATGCATATTAATGAAGGCGCGCTGACCGAGCTCCCAGGCTTACACAGAGCATGTACAAGTGCAGGGGGCGTGTCTGAGAGCAGAGCTCTCAAAATAAACACACCCCTGCAATGTAGAAAAGCAGAGTGTGTTAAGAGATGAGCGAGATCGCTCATAGGTGTCCGCATATCCCCACCAACAGTTCCAAATGTGTACGACAGCAACAGTACTGAAAAAGTAAATAAAGAAACCCTTTTATTTTTTTTTTAAACACTGGTTAAAGCTAACTGTAGGTGTGCGGGTGTGCCCATTGCTTATCTATGGTTAAAGCAGCTTAAAAGTTTGAAGAGGATAACAAGGAAGATGTATGCAAATGAAACAGCACAGCAATACTGTAGTGGGCAGAGCATCCACCTAATGAGCAGGCATTCCTGGTTTGAGTCCCACTGCAGCACATTCCATTGTCCATGTGAAATCTGTATATGAACATTTTTCTTGCTGTAAAACCTACTAAGTAACATTTAAATGTGAACTGGAGTACTGCATTAAATGCACATGTGAAGTGTCAGTGTCATAATGAATAAGGCACTAGTAAGCAGGTTTAAGCACAAATAAGCAGTAGTAAGCATATATAAGCACTAGTAAGTGTGGTTAAGTGCATTTGAGCAGGGGTAAGCATTGCCTACACAGATTAAGCAAAGTGGAAGCTAACTGAGTATAAGAAACTGTAACCGGAGGTTAGCATTGCTTAGCTCTGCGCAAACCCAGGCACACCTGCTTAGAACTGCTTTAAAGTGCTTTAATCACTCTGTACTCAACGGCCCGTGTTCTGCCCAGTAACAAAATAAACAGCTTCTGCAAGGCTCAAACTCAGGACCCTGTACACTACAGTCACAGTACTTAACCACTAAGCCAACACAACAGTACATAAGAGTGAGGTTTTAAGAAACAAACCTCTCCATAGGAAAACAAGCTGGACATGGGAAAGGACTTTCTATACAGCCTTATGTTGTATACCCAGCTACATCACATAAATATGTGAACTGGAGTACTGTAGTAAGCACAGATGTGAGGTATTATTGTAATAAATTGTAGAAGTCCCCAGGAACCCACGCAGTGTATGCACACATGAATCATGGTTACCAGCTACATATATAACCTGTAATGAATAATAAATCGCTGCCAAAAAGCAAATTTAATGCCAAGTGACTGTTAAGCAATGCTAACAAGCTGCACATCTTAGCTTGTTAAGTGTAAGCAATGTGTAGGGCAGCCGATTCAATCTTCCTATTGGTATACCTCCTTAAGCACTGTCAACCTTAGGTAAGCAGGTGTGCCCATAGTTTAGCCTTTTCAAAAGTGGCCAATCAAGGAAAGTGCGATAATTTGGCCATATTTAAACCCCACTGTTTCCATTTGGGGCTCATGGGCTTGCGACTTCCAAACACCCCTCCCCATCCAAGGTGTTCCCCTCCACGTGTCATATATCGCCCCTGTATGGTGTCTTGTCTGTCTTGACTGTCATCCTACCCAACTTATCCTCCCCAATCATACCTACTCTCCTTCCCCAGCATCCCACTCTCACCTTAAAAAAAAAAGGCAATCTGTTCCCAAAAAAAAATCACCCCCATACATATCTGTCCATTTTGCACACATGTCCACTGGACACATGTAAACTGGTCTAATTGGCATCACAACATATTACTGTTGCCTTTACCCCTCTCCCAGGGGTTGGAGTGTTCAAATAGACCTCCAAATTCATTGCATATGCACAGGTGTTGCTGTAGACGAAATAGGCAGCTATGGACCTTCCCTATACCTTTCCTGCACATCCCTAGCTATCTTGCCTACTGACTTTCCCTCTTTGTGCCTCTCTTTTCATCACTTTCCTATCACCTCTTTTTCTTTTCTTGTACAGAAATTAGCACGGGGGTAAGTGGGAGTAGGCACTTTTAAGCAGCAGTAAGCAGGTTTCAGCCTGTTTGCACAGGGGTAAGCTATGCCTACACAGGTTAAGCAATTTAGAAGCTAACAGAGTATAAGAAACTGTAACCGGAAGTTAGCAGTGCTTACCTCCATGTAAACCCACTTACAACTGCTTTAAAGTGCCTTAATCACTCTGTATCCAACTGCCCATGTTCTGCCCAGCAACAAAATAAACTGCCTCTGCAAGGCTCAAACACAGGACCCTGCACAACATACACAAAGTGATTTATCACTAAACCATGGCAGATACACATAATTCTGATGTTTTCACAAACATATCATCCAGCACAGTCAACAGTATAGGAAATTTAGTAATATCATACCACACAACCAGTTAATGTAAGAAGTCTGGACAAAGTGTGCCACAATGTGGGTACAAATAGGGATATATGTCAACTACTGCTCTAATACACCTCAAGTTACACAGTTATATGTATTAGAACACATATGTAGAAGGAGATGAAGTCTGAAACACAAAAGTGTCGGCACTAGTTACTGACTTCAGTGCTGCGATCATCCATATCAATTGCCAAGAGAATGAGGTACAGCCAAAATATGAGCCAAACATGCATGGACATATGGACAGATATATATTGGTAAATGTAGACATATGGACAGCTATATGTGTGTGTGTGTGTATGTATATATATATATATATATATGGGTCAATATTAGAACACCCAACGTTCAAAATGTCGAGTGCTCTAATATCGAACCCTAGCAATCGAAAAAAAAAAACATCAAATATTCGGAACAGCAAACTTTTTTCCTAGGGAAAAAAATTTCTGTTCCAAAACACATACACACAACACAAGCACACCAAAAAAACAGCAATCCACACACATGCACCTAAACTCTAACATCTAACCCTACACTTAACTATACAAACACCACGAGCTATCCACTTACCTTAACCAAAACCCTAACCCTAAGGTCCGTCACTATTGCACAGTCACCTCACTCGCGCCCTAACCCTAACTCACCTAACCCACCCTAACCCACACGTCCACACAATCGCACACTTACCTGAACCTGACTCATAACTTTCCACCAAAGCACTAAAAATACCGAAGCAACAGAAACGGACAACCAAATTCTTTCCCTAGGAAAGAATTTGGTTTCCTGTTACTTCGATATTTTCAGCATTCGCTGAAAAGGGTCGATATTAGAACACCCGACATTTCAAATGTTCGGTGTTCTAATATAGACCCTATATATATATATATATATATATATATATATATATATATATATATATATACATATATGTATAACTCACAAATAATCATATAACATCAACTGTATATAGATAGCTAAATATGTTCATATGTATATATATATATATATATATATATATATATATATATATTTATATATACACACACACACACACACACATATATATGGATACATATATATAGATATAGCTATGTGAGATATATATAGGTACATACACATATACACAGACAAAAGGTATTCATAGCCATACATATGTAGAAGTAGTGTGGATGTACTGGGTGCAAAGTATATCCCTCATCCACAAGCCCTGTAACTGGCACCTGTTAAATGTGTAGTGTGGCAACCATTACCACAAATGAGACTACTTACATTAAACATATACTCACCCACAATTCAAAGACATGACACGACACACAGGTATGCATACACAGAAAACCTTTATTTGTGTAATATACAATAATGTATGCCAGTACTTACACCACATAAATTTTGAAATATGTAATCAGTGATGAATGCAAGGTCCACACAAAACAGTAGATGCAAGCAATGTGGATGTATACCATACTATGCTGTCCAAGCCAAGGCCTTCAGTTAGTACAACAGTCGACACAGGATTTGCCTTCAGGATAAGCAACAATCAACAATTACAGATGTAGTTCAGCAGCCTCCAATTACACCCTGTAGTCAAGCCCTAGGGGGAAATGTAACACTTGTGATAATGTCCCAGTATCTAGCACATAACATTGCTTAACCTAACATCTCACTATCACACTGAATGACTGAACTTTGTGTAACACTGTAAGCTGTAGCCTAGCACTGTTCCCATGGAGGAATGTATGAAAGTATACACCCTTATACCTCAATGTGTCAACACTTATATCCCTGAAAAGGTGTCACAGCCTAGATTAATGGCATTGAACACCCCCACCCCCCTCCCGCCCAGCTTTAAAAGGGCAAGGAACACAGTGTACCACACACTGACCTCTGGAATTTATAAGGGCACATATGTGTTGTCCAGCTGTTGCCCCCATATATATGGACTTTGCCCAACAGTTGGTGTGGGAGTCCATGACATGACTGGGATGATAGCAGTAATGCTAGCAGTAAATATATATATATATATATATATACGCACACATATAAATATATATATATATATATATATATATATATATATATATATATATATATATTACATACAAACACACACATACACACATATACATAATATTGACACATATATATATATATATGTGTGTGTTTGTGTGTGTGTGTCAATACGTCCCCTGCCATGACATGTGTGAGAGAACATCACACATCAATACACAACATATCTACACACTAGTACATGGCTGCAAAATGGAGTGCGGTGTGTAGCCCATGTTGGGAAGACATCACATTTGTTTGAGAAGTGGGATATATATGTTGCTGAAGGGTAGTAGGCACATATTGGTATGTAGGTTAGGTTGGGTGACAAACAAGACAGCATACAGGGCTGATATATGACACATGCGGTGGATAAACACTGTGGATGGGTAGCTTCGTTTGGAATGTGGAGGCCATTGAGCCCCCATATGGGAACAAAGGGAACATGGTGCCCACCGATGGACAGTCATGACAGCATCTACATGGTCATAAATGTCCCTGGGCTGTGGGCTGAGCAGGAGGAACATGCATGTCTAACCTTGTGTATGTGTACTGCATGTCTCCAGGGGATGTAGCACATACCCCATTTCTCTGTGGAGCTCCCTATGCACCAGACCCTGGACCTAATTGTGGGTGACAGATATATATCTGAGTGTGCTCCTTGGGGGTGACACCATCCCCTGAGGTGATTCCACATAAAGGTAGTGCCGGAACAGTACATAATGAGGTTCCATGGTGGGTCGTGGATGTGATGTGGCCTGGTAACATGTCCACATTAGGTAGAAGCGGTGTTCCTGCTGGCAAATCATCCCTACACATACTGTTGTGTTACTGTCATGGAACATATGTGGTTTGTAATAGTCCACACAATCCCAGAACATGTCCAACAGCATGCATAGATATCCCCAATAACACAGAATGGCAGATGTGAAGCAATCACATAGCAAGCATACCACATACATATGTGGACAAATAATGGCAGTGACAATGGCATGCAGGTAAAATACTGTGTAACAGCCCAGCAACTCTAGTATCACACAGGGAGCATGTCTATAAACACATAGCAGAAAGTGTTGTGCAATACAATATATGTCCCAATGGTAAATAAACCAGAGACATACCACTTGCATTGTGTTAACATTACGTTGGAGCTGATATGGTGGCAGCAGACTATGTGTATTGTATTATGGTAATTGAGCCATATGAGTTGCTCAGACATATTTCCATCATTGTGTCTTTCATGGACAGTGGCACACCCAAGGAATCCAGCATACAGTGCCGCTGAGGATGACATCATACTCACCAGCCTCTTCCAGCACTATCAGCTGCTGTTCTTCAGGACAAGCCATGACCAGCATGAGTGCATTGCCATGTGGAATGATGTGGGCTGCAGGGTGTATGAGGTGAGGATGCACAACCGTACGTATGAGCAGGTCCACCATCATTGTAGTGACACATGTACATCACCTTGCCTCTGCCGTGTTGGGTGACCACCTTGCAATGGGGGGGGGCCATAACATCCATCCCTCCCAACAGAGTTGAGGATCTGCTCATGAGCCTCATGGCACCTGTCCACCCACAAGAGCTACAGAAATATACAGTCATGGAGGTGGGTGCTACCCACACACCAGACATGGAGCATGCAGGTAAGGTTCCAGGGCATATCAGTAGACCACTGCTGTATATGCTTCTGTACATGTAGATCATGCATATGTGAGATGTGGAGTCTGTTGCTGTGTAGTACTGATAATCAGTTGTGCATAATCTGTAGTACTGTGGACTTCAGCTGTTGTTTTACTGTAATATTGCACCCACCCTGTAGCAATGCCACAGCTGTGGCCACTGACATCAACTCTATCTCAACCCAATGTAGCTACCTCTGGGATACCAGCAAGGCAGTGGCCGGATGCTGGTGAGTATGGTTTAAGGTCATGCTTGGCAATACACTGTGCATGTCATAGCTAAGGTGTAGGCCATGTAGACATCTAACACACCTACCCATAATGCATGCTGTACATGTTTACTGGCAGAGCACACACCTCACTAATGGGATTACCAGCCTCAAACACATGTGATACACAGACCATCTCAGACAGCTGTGGCTGCACTCCAATGCACATCGCCCAGGCACAGCTGACATCTGCCTAACATTCACAGCTATGTCATACACAGAGCAGTTGAACATGCTACACATAAGGAAATCCCAATCCCTCTGGAAACACACACTCCAGGGTCCTAAACCTCTTCAACACATTACATAGAACATACTGGAGAGATAGGGCCCTGTCCTGGGGAATTCCCACACTCAACAGACTACCCATTCATGTCAGGCAATGCTACTCATTGGCCCTCTTTATAAAAACACTTGACAACTAGATGGGAAATGGGGAATTCACCCTGGGTAGTATGTCTGTGCCACAGCCTGACAGGGGCACAGTGGAATAACATTATTGGGTGGTGCATGCCTGAGAACCCCTGTGGCTAGGCTTATGTAGGCCCCAGGACCAATAGACCAGTACTCACCTATGAACCTATGTGTACCACAGGCAACATTAGCCAGGGCTCAATACAGATATGACCTGCATAATGGTGGGACATTGCCAAAGCCATGTGTTGCAATGTGTTCTGATGTACCAGCACCATGTTGGGGAAGTCCAGAAAGTTGCAGTTATGATACATGTACTGCACAATCCACATCTCACCCCAACCCAGGGATAACATCCCCATCTATACAATGCTGGTGCCACTGTACACTGCATGTTTGCCCTGCATTGGCAGGGAGTATGCCAGTACACATGGCGTTCCTAGTTTGGGATACTGCAATATGACACACATGTGTAGGCCACAGATGTTGAGCATTTGCAATGTAACAGGAGATGGTGGGGGTGTGTCATCCTGAAACACAACAGTGCACTGGATGGGAGAGACAAACCCACTGAGAATGGCTGCATATGCACACAGTCAAAGTCATTGAAGTGTGGCAGACATAACCCTGACTCCACGGCATTAGTGATGGTACTGTATGACCTCCAAGGGCTGTGCACATGTTTAGCATGCAAACATGAAGGTTTGGGGAAAATTTGCAGGCCTGACATGCCAACTACTGGGTCATGATGATGGCCCATGCTACTATACCCCTGCCAGGTATTGTGAACACAGTAGTACACATAGCAGTTATTGCTACACAACATCATGATATGTGTGTGCACACATATGCACCCACAAACAGTATGCATCCCAATCAGCATCTGCACAACTGACACATATGGCTTGTAATGCAATTGACTGCCTAGATCATATTTCATAACAGGTATGTGTAGTGTTGCCATATGCATTAGTGCTGCACCATGGCATGTCATGGAAGAGAGTGCCATGTCAATAATGGTCTGTACACTCACCATAAGTACAGTATGTTGTGTCTATGGTCGGTCTATTGGTATTCTGTCACTCATACATGCACCACTGATGATGACATCTGTAAATACACATCAGGCATTCACAAAATGCATGTGTCCACATATAATCCAGAAACACACAGAGGCTGTGTGCAGCAGAGGAAACATAACTGACACACAGATACAAATCCTGCAATGGTGTGTACACCTGTGACGTATGGTGCACAGTACATGCCAGGGTGCTGAACAGATGCACAGCAATGCTGTGGACATGGATGCAGTGTGTTCAGGGGGAGGGCCATCACCTAATAACAGCAGCCATGCATCACAGCCATGCATAATGTTGGTAACACGGATTGACTACAGTTGCACTGTATGCTATTGAGCACCACATGTCCTGCATGCTGACGTGTGCAATTACAGGTCTGTGTGTAATAATGTACTGCACCATCACCTGCTATTGTGTGTGTTATGGGGGTGCTGGAGTTGTCTCTAGGTGCTGTCTGGTGGAGTGTATGGGTTGTCATTTATGGCGACTGCATGTGTGTATGTCTGTGTGTGGCCATGTCTGCACACACATGTGTGTGTTTGCGTGTGTGTGTGTGTGTGTGTGTGTGTGTGTGTGTGTGTGTGTGTATGTCTGTATGTGTGTGTGTACTGTTTAGCGGTGATGTACAGGTCTTACAGTCTGTTCCCTGTTTTCCCCTTACAGGTGGCAAGGTGGGGCTGGGTCCCTCCTGCAGGGAATCTGATGTCACTGATACAAACTGTGACCATGAGGATAGATGTGTTGAGGCACAAGCAGGCCATCAAGGGCTGCCGATGGGCCACCAATTGTCATCCCACAAGTATCCACCCCATCCACACACACAGTCACACTGCCTCTACATACCTCATCACTGTTGGTATTAGCTGATGGACAGTCTAATGTTGGAACTGGCCAGGACAGTGTGGTATCTATGGCATGTGTGTCAGGACACAGCAGCCATAGCCAGATGTCTGGTAGGGTACCACATAGGCAGATGTTTAGGGGTGCTAGTCAGAGCACTGCTGGTCATCATGCCCCTGGCAGATGTGCTACATGTATATCTACCACACGCATGTTCCAGGCTGTCATGGAGGCACAGGCACAAATGGAATGGTACACCAGACAGGGTCTAAGGGTGCAGAGGGCTCATCACACCTCTGTAAATGACAGCATCCATGACCTAGCAGGTGCCATTCATAATTACACTGAGGTCATGGATAGACGGTGGGGTGAGATATTGGATCTCATCAAGAATGTCATGTCCATGCGTCAGGACAGGGCGGGATGTTTGAGACGGCTACGTGGACATATGCCAGCAACATCAGCAGCTGGAGGTCACTGTGGATGTCCCACCAGTCACAGCCTCTCCCATAGTGGCAGTACCAGCCCCAGCACTGTGTGGGGGGTGCTGTCCACAGACCATCATAGCAGACCATGTGCATGTGGCCCTGGCCAGTCCCAGGAGGGACCTGGATCCAGTGGACATTTGTCAACCTCGGAGGACAGTACCCTCTTTGGCTTTGTACCTGATACTGCTTGTGGCACCCCTGTCAGGCACAGATCCCATGTCCATGGCCAGAGATGGTGAACTGCAAACCCTGCCAGGTACAGTCTGCAGCTGTCTCACAAATCCCCATATAGGGGAGACACATGGTGGAACTGTGTGCATGCAGACACACACACATAAACAACAAACCTAGGACAACCACATACCTGCAAACATGATATCACCATTGGCCCATGACACTACTCAGCCCCCCCCCACACACACACACACACACACACACACACACACACACACACACACACACACACACACACACACACACACACACACACACACACACACACACACGTTGTCAATTTTATGGCTCAGCCTAGACCTCTGGCAAGCCAACAACACACCCTGTGCATATGATGATACCTGTGCCACATTCTGTCATCTATAACATTGATGCAGGGACAGGATAACATGGTGCTGATGCACAGGGTGTCTATACAACACTGTAGCAATGGAAAGCTGTGTAGCATGTTGTCAGCAGTAAAGTGAAATGCTAACATCCTGGAAGGTGTAGCTGTGCAGCCATGATGCATTAAAGCTGTAATTAACAATGCTGTATTGTTTTCACCATTATCTATTCTGATTGTGTTGTGGTTATCCATGTGCCACATGGCTGATGGGTGCAGTAGTGTCAGCAGGCCTTCTACAGTGGACACCAGTAAGTGTAGTGGGTGGTACACATGACATGGCTGTGTACAACACACAGAGCCTTTGGTTTGGATGCAGTACCGATACAGGACTGTACAAATGGAGGCATGTCCCCATGCAGGTAACACATCTGTTGCCCATGTAATCCCACCAAGATAGGCACAACCACACATTGGTATATATGCAGTCTGTTATTTGAATGACACTGAACATGCTAACAGCAGGGTGTATGTCCCTTCCCCACTCTACTGTGATCCTCACCTTAGTAACATGGGTGTGCCAATGCCGGTGGCACAGCCCTACCCTTAGAAGGGTGTGATGCGCTCTACTACTGTGAATGGTATAAACAACAACTAACCAGCCTGATAACATACACTGTAAACTATTACAGACAGCTTTGTGGGGGGATAGATATAACAGTAACTGCAATAATGGTGGATGTGTCCACAACAGCCACACCCAGTGAGTGGAGGAGGTCATTAACACATCTATGACCTGTGAAGGACTGTTTGTCCATGGGATGGCACATGTGGAATGTTGGCATTTGTCAAGCAGTCCTGGGGGAAACATATTCTGTGAATGGAGGTAGATCCCATAACATCTACACACATTCCTACATGTGGGTTGGTGTACAAAAGCCTGTTATGATCTACATAGGCTGTGTGCACCTCCTAACTCTCATCTACATCTGTCATGATTGCATCGAGGAGGTATACCAGGCTCAGGTTGTATTCTCTGCCTTTGACAAGTCCAACATTGGTGGGTTCCAGGGTTTTTAGATTACCAGTGACATTGGCCATGGGTTCATTGTTGATATGTTCCATGTCCCTGCAGACCAGGCTCATCAGGCTATTGGATGGTAGTTCCCAGCTGACATGGTGGATTTGTGGTTGTCCTTACCAACATTGGTGAATCTGTTGTCAGGTGGAGGCCTGTTGGATCATATGAGGGATCCCAGCTACTTACTGAGCCTGCCCAGGGGGTTCCCCCAAGCATGACACTTCACTTGACTGTACTGCATGATATGTTAGTAATGCCAGTCTGACATCATACAGGTGGGATGGAATGCTGTTAACATGCACTGCCCTTGTCATGTAAGGTCCTGGTTAGGGGATCTGCTAAGGGTGGTAGTGTATTGCAGGCCAGACATGTTTGGCTGTGGGGGGAATACCTATCTATGCCAGCCATATGTTGTTTGGGTCTCTCAAACCCATTAATGGTGTATGTGGGCATATATGTTTTGGTTATGTTCCCAATTTCATCTACAGATGTATGTCCATATATACCTATATATATATATATATATATATATATATATATATATATATATATGGGTTTACCTTTGAAAGGGAGACGATCATTTCTCCGAAT